>NW_027590342.1:350000-440164 GCF_964213995.1 Mustelus asterias | reverse complement strand
CCTCCATTTCTTCGAATAAGACAGAAACATTGAAATGGAGAGAGAGAGAGTTCCACAGAGAGAATCTTCTAAACCTGAATTAAAATGCCATCCCTGCTCCATCCTGCCCACCCCCTGTCCCCTCTCAGTCTCTAGAAGCCGCTCAACTCCCTCTTTCAGTTTGGGAAGCGGCTGCTGATTCCTTCAGGACACCTTTTAAATCCTCCCAGACTATCTGACAGGGTTTGAGTGGAGCTGCAGCTAGTGACCACACACTGGAGACTCTCACATCCTGTCTCTCTTTCTCAAATGCTCTCCCTCCATCACCACCTCTGCTTTGACCTTCCACTCCCCTCGGGCCTCCCTCTGTCTCTGCTCCACTCTCTCCTTCTCTTTTCTCCTCCTGCCACTATCTCTCTCACTCATTGTAAAGATGGATGTTCTTATCTAGGGCCAGGTCTTTGCAACCACAGTCACCACCTCTTACTCCATCCCTCCTTCTAACTTCCTATTTCTGTCCATATCTCTGCTTCTTTCCCTCTCTCTCATGTGCACTGTGTTGAAAGGAGCGATGCAATATTTCTGAGCCACACTGCCAATAACCACAAATCATATTGCTGTGAGGGGGTGGGAAGAACCACCTTATCTGAGGGTCTCCAGTTAGGAGTCAGTGCCCAGCTTCCTGTCTCTGGAGAATAGCCTCAGTCAGAGCCCTGAGATTCCTTATTCACACAAATCAATCAATAGATCGATTCATTTATTCATAAATAACGACTGGGAGGCTCATTTAAAAAAGTCTACCAAAGGAATGGACACAGCTTGTCCCCAGTTTAAAGAGGGGAGTTTATCTCTTTCTGTCACTGAGGGGATATGTATCCAAACTCAGAATTCACATGGAGCTGGGTGGAGGATTGCATCAAGCGCGAGGCTGGGGGAATGACATGTCTCCCCCCACCCCCACTTTGTCCTCTCTGGATATGGTCACAGTGCTGCCCATGGGATCATGCTGTGCTTAAAATCCCCACAAAGAAAGCTGGAAAGGGAGAGGGAGAGATTCTGGAGGGAGGTGAACAGGAATGGGGAGAAAGCGAGATGGAGAGAGCAATACTGGGGTGAGATAGAGAGATATGGGGAGAAACAGGAGGAGAGAGAGAACAATTGGAGAGCGATAGGGAGATATGGGGTAAAGTTATAATGAGAATGAAGAATGGAAACGCACTGGATAAGAGAGAAATCCAGATAGAGGGAATAAAGCTGGTCGGAGAGACGAAGAGTTTAGGAAGAGATAGATAGTGAAGCAAAGGAGAAGGCACAGAGAGAGGGAGAGAAGAAAGGAAAAAAGAGACGGACAGAGGATATAATCTGTAAATTAGAAGCAGAAAAGCTGTGGGGGAGAGTCAGAATGGGGATGAAATCTGGAGAGGGGAAGTTAAATCGAAAAATCCTGAATTGACTTCCAGCTCCACCAGCTGTCCAGTCCAGAGAGGTGTTCAATCCGGGGTGGGCTCTGATAATTGGGTGCAGGAAGGGATTGCAGATTCTATCTCTGTCCACTTTGGGTCTCATTGGGAAACCCGTCCAGTCTGAATTAACCCTGGAAAACACATCAGGTGAGAAATGCAATCTGTGTGAAATATTTGAATGATGAGAATGTGCAGATTTGCTCCATCAAAGTGAGAGATGTGTAATTCACAGCTTCCTGTCCCCCAGTCCCTACTTAACCAGCGGGGTTACATTGGCTACTTTCCAATCTGCAATGTTAATCTCTAACACAACTCCTCCAACAACACCGCCACCCCGGGAACCCCATTGGATTGATGCTGAAATCCTCTCCTTACTGTGGCTTCACACATGGGGAATGTTCACTCACTCATTTCCCGCCTCTTGTCCCTTTTTCACTGACAGTTAATTTACTGGGAATTGTGATCCTGAGTCGGGGAAAGTGTGGCCTCTCCACCTGCACCACTCGCTACCTGGTCGCCATGGCAGCGGCGGATCTGCTCTTCATCATCTTTAACCCCATTCTCAGCAGGATAAATGTTTATTATTTCCCGGTGAGTTTCCTGTCCCTCACCTCTGTGTGTCGTGTTCTCTCTGTCCTGCTGACTGCAGCCACAGACTGTTCAGTCTGGTTCACCGTCACTTTCTCCTTTGATCGATTTGTGGCCATTCGCTGCCAGAAACTGAAAACTAAATATTGCACCGGGAAAACTGCGGCTGTGGTTCTGGCAACAACCGGCCTCCTGCTCTCTGTGAGAAACATCCCCCGGTACTTTACATGGGAACCTGGGGGGATAATGGACAATGTCCAGTGGGGCTGTGTGACAAAGACAAGCGTTTGGACTGATCCTGGCTGGGTTGGATTTTCCTGGTTTGTTCAGGTTTTAACCCCATTGCTCCCATTCGGTTTAATCCTGGTGATTAACGCTCTGACAGTCAGACACATTTTGGTGACCAGTCGAGTCCGGAAGGGACTGAGGGCTCAGAGTCAGGGAGAGAATCACAGAGACCCCGAGATGGAGAGCAGAAGGAAGTCAATGATTTTACTCTTCAGCATTTCCGGGGCTTTCATTCTCCTCTGGGCCGTGACTGTTATATTTTTTATCTATTCGAAAGTGAAAGGATTAATTTACGCCACTCTTCCTGAATACACATTTCAAAATGTCGGATGGATGCTGCGGGATGTAAATTGCTGCACAAACACATTTATTTACGCGGTGACTCAATCCAAGTTCAGGGGGCAGATCAGGATCGCGGTGAAATATCCGCTCACATCAATTATTCAATTAATGAAGAAACAAAACTGACTGACAGCCAATCACAGAGCGGGATCACTAAATCACCGCCTCAGCCAATCACAGAGAGGGATCACTAAATCACCACCTCAGCCAATCACAGAGCGGGATCACTAAATCACCGCCTCAGCCAATCACAGAGAGGGATCATTAAATCACCGCCTCAGCCAATCACAGAGCGGGATCACTAAATCACCGCCTCAGCCAATCACAGAGAGGGATCATTAAATCACCGCCTCAGCCAATCACAGAGCGAGATCACTAAATCACCGCCTCAGCCAATCAGAGACTGGATTGCTAACTGACTGCCTCAGCCAATCAGAGCCTAGATCGACTACTGCACGAATCAGCCAATCAGAATTGCCGCTCACTTCCTGACAGCCAAGTCCACCAATGACTGGTCTCCGCACTTTGACTGACAGCGGATGAGCCAATCAGAGGCTGAGCTTTCTGACTGACAGCCGTGTCAGCCAATCAGAACACCAGCAGCTAACGGCCCCGCCCCCAGAGCAAATCCGGGAGTGACAGACACTTCAACCAATCAGGAAGCTGGTGTCAGTGTGTGAGGGTCAGTGTCCACGTGTGTGTCACTGTGTGTGTGTCACTGTGTGTATCACTGTGTGTGTGTGTGAGTCAGTGTGTGTCACTGTGTGTGAGTGTGTGTGGGTCAGTGTCCATGTGTGTGTCACTGTGTGTCACTGTGTGTGTGTGTGTGTCACTGTGTGTGTGTCAGTGTGTATCACTGTGTGTGTGCGTGTGTGAGTCAGTGTGTGTCACTGTGTGTGTCAGTGTGTATCACTGTGTGTGTGTGTGAGGCAGTGTGTGTCACTGTGTGTGTGTGTCAGTGTGTATCACTGTGTGTGAGTCAGTGTGTGTCACTGTGTGTATGTCAGTGTGTGCCACTGTGTGTGTGTCTCACTGTGTGTGTCAGTGTGTGTCACTGTGTGTGTGTCAGTGTGTCTCACTGTGTGTGTGCGTGTCAGTGTGTGCCACTGTGTGTGTGTCTCACTGTGTGTGTGTCAGTGTGTATCACTGTGTGTGCATGTATCAGTGTGTGTCACTGTGTGTGTGTCAGTGTGTCTCACTGTGTGTGTGCGTGTCAGTGTGTGTCACTGTGTGTGTGAGTGTGTGTCAGTGTGTATCACTGTGTGTGTATCAGTGTGTCTCACTGTGTGTGTGTGTGTGTCAGTGTGTATCACTGTGTGTGTGGGTCAGTGTGTGTCACTGTGTGTGTGTGTCAGTGTGTCTCACTGTGTGTGTGCATGTCAGTGTGTGTCACTGTGTGTGTGAGTGTGTGTCAGTGTGTATCACTGTGTGTTTTTGTCAGTGTGTGTGTGCATCAGTGTGTGTGAGGGTCAGTGTCGATGTGTGTGTCAGTGTGTGTCACTGTGTGTGTGAGTGTGTGTCAGTGTGCATCACTGTGTGTGTGTGTGTGTGTGTGTGGGTCAGTGTGTATCACTGTGTGTGTGTGGGTCAGTGTGTGTCATTGTGTGTCTGTGTGTATCACTGTGTGTGTGTGTGTCTCAGTGTGTATCACTGTGTGTGTGTCACTGAGTGTGTGTGTGTCAGTGTGTATCACTGTGTGTGTGTGTCAGTGTGTATCACTGTGTGTGTGAGTGTGTGTGTCAGTGTGCATCACTGTGTGTGTGTGTGGGTCAGTGTGTATCACTGTGTGTGTGTGTGTCAGTGTGTATCACTGCGTGTGTGAGGGACAGTGTCACTGTGTGTGTGTGTGTGTCAGTGTGTATCACTGTGTGTGTGTCAGTGTGTGTCACTGTGTGTGTGTGTCAGTGTGTATCACTGAGTGTGTGTGGGTCAGTGTGTAACACTGTGTGTCAGTGTGTATCACTGTGTGTGTGTCAGTGTGTCTCACTGTGTGTGTGCGTGTCAGTGTGTGTCACTGTGTGTGTGAGTGTGTGTCAGTGTGTATCACTGTGTGTGTGTATCAGTGTGTGTCACTGTGTGTGTGTCAGTGTGTCTCACTGTGTGCGTGTATCAGTGTGTGTCACTGTGTGTGTGTCAGTGTGTATCACTGTGTGTGTGTGTCAGTGTGTCTCACTGTGTGCGTGTATCAGTGTGTGTCACTGTGTGTGTGTCAGTGTGTATCACTGTGTGTGTGTGTGTCAGTGTGTGTCACTGTGTGTGTGTCAGTGTGTCTCACTGTGTGTGTGTCAGTGTGTCTCACTGTGTGTGTGTGTCAGTGTGTATCACTGTGTGTGTGTATTAGTGTGTGTCACTGTGTGTGTGTGTCAGTGTGTATCACTGTGTGTGTGTGTCAGTGTGTCTCACTGTGTGTGTGTGTGTGTGTGTCAGTGTGTCTCACTGTGTGTGTGTCTCAGTGTGTGTCACTGTGTGTGTGTGTATCAGTGTGTGTGAGGGTCAGTGTCGATGTGTCTGTCAGTGGGTGTCACTGTGTGTGTGAGTGTGTGTGTCAGTGTGCATCACTGTGTGTGTGTGTGGGTCGTGTGTATCACTGTGTGTGTGTGGGTCAGTGTGTGTCACTGTGTGTCTGTGTGTATCACTGTGTGTGTGTGTCTCAGTGTGTATCACTGTGTGTGTGTCACTGAGTGTGTGTGTGTCAGTGTGTATCACTGTGTGTGTGTGTCAGTGTGTATCACTGTGTGTGTGTGTGTGTCAGTGTGTATCACTGCGTGTGTGAGGGACAGTGTCACTGTGTGTGTGTGTGTGTGTGTGTGTTAGTGTGTGTCACTGTGTGTGTGTATCAGTGTGTCTCACTGTGTGTGTGTGTCAGTGTGTATCACTGTGTGTGTATGTCAGTGTGTCTCACTGTGTGTGTGCATGTCAGTGTGTGTCACTGTGTGTGTGAGTGTGTGTCAGTGTGTATCACTGTGTGTTTTTGTGAGTGTGTGTGTGTCTCAGTGTGTGTCACTGTGTGTGTGTGTGTGTATCAGTGTGTGTGAGGGTCAGTGTCGATGTGTGTGTCAGTGGGTGTCACTGTGTGTGTGAGTGTGTGTGTCAGTGTGCATCACTGTGTGTGTGTGTGGGTCAGTGTGTATCACTGTGTGTGTGTGCGTCAGTGTGTGTCACTGTGTGTCTGTGTGTATCACTGTGTGTGTGTGTCTCAGTGTGTATCACCGTGTGTGTGTCACTGAGTGTGTGTGTGTCAGTGTGTATCACTGTGTGTGTGTGTCAGTGTGTATCACTGTGTGTGTGTGTGGGTCAGTGTGTATCACTGTGTGTGTGTGTGTGTCAGTGTGTATCACTGCGTGTGTGAGGGACAGTGTCACTGTGTGTGTGTGTGTGTGTGTCAGTGTGTGTCACTGTGTGTGTGTATCAGTGTGTCTCACTGTGTGTGTGTGTCAGTGTGTATCACTGTGTGTGTATGTCAGTGTGTCTCACTGTGTGTGTGCATGTCAGTGTGTGTCACTGTATGTGAGTGTGTGTGGGTCAGTGTCCATGTGTGTGTCACTGTGTGTCACTGTGTGTGTGTGTGTGTCACTGTGTGTGTGTCAGTGTGTATCACTGTGTGTGTGTGTGTGAGTCAGTGTGTGTCACTGTGTGTGTCAGTGTGTATCACTGTGTGTGTGTGTGAGTCAGTGTGTGTCACTGTGTGTGTGTGTGTCAGTGTGTATCACTGTGTGTGAGTCAGTGTGTGTCACTGTGTGTATGTCAGTGTGTGCCACTGTGTGTGTGTCTCACTGTGTGTGTGTGTCAGTGTGTGTCACTGTGTGTGTGTCAGTGTGTCTCACTGTGTGTGTGCGTGTCAGTGTGTGTCACTGTGTGTGTGAGTGTGTGTCAGTGTGTATCACTGTGTGTGTGTATCAGTGTGTGTCACTGTGTGTGTGTCAGTGTGTCTCACTGTGTGCGTGTATCAGTGTGTGTCACTGTGTGTGTGTCAGTGTGTATCACTGTGTGTGTGTGTCAGTGTGTCTCACTGTGTGCGTGTATCAGTGTGTGTCACTATGTGTGTGTCAGTGTGTATCACTGTGTGTGTGTGTGTCAGTGTGTGTCACTGTGTGTGTGTCAGTGTGTCTCACTGTGTGTGTGTCAGTGTGTCTCACTGTGTGTGTGTGTCAGTGTGTATCACTGTGTGTGTGTATTAGTGTGTGTCACTGTGTGTGTGTGTCAGTGTGTATCACTGTGTGTGTGTGTCAGTGTGTCTCACTGTGTGTGTGTGTGTCAGTGTGTCTCACTGTGTGTGTGTCTCAGTGTGTGTCACTGTGTGTGTGTGTATCAGTGTGTGTGAGGGTCAGTGTCGATGTGTCTGTCAGTGGGTGTCACTGTGTGTGTGAGTGTGTGTGTCAGTGTGCATCACTGTGTGTGTGTGTGGGTCGTGTGTATCACTGTGTGTGTGTGGGTCAGTGTGTGTCACTGTGTGTCTGTGTGTATCACTGTGTGTGTGTCTCAGTGTGTATCACTGTGTGTGTGTCACTGAGTGTGTGTGTGTCAGTGTGTATCACTGTGTGTGTGTGTCAGTGTGTATCACTGTGTGTGTGTGTGTGTCAGTGTGTATCACTGCGTGTGTGAGGGACAGTGTCACTGTGTGTGTGTGTGTGTGTGTGTGTTAGTGTGTGTCACTGTGTGTGTGTATCAGTGTGTCTCACTGTGTGTGTGTGTCAGTGTGTATCACTGTGTGTGTATGTCAGTGTGTCTCACTGTGTGTGTGCATGTCAGTGTGTGTCACTGTGTGTGTGAGTGTGTGTCAGTGTGTATCACTGTGTGTTTTTGTGAGTGTGTGTGTGTCTCAGTGTGTGTCACTGTGTGTGTGTGTGTATCAGTGTGTGTGAGGGTCAGTGTCGATATGTGTGTCAGTGGGTGTCACTGTGTGTGTGAGTGTGTGTGTCAGTGTGCATCACTGTGTGTGTGTGTGGGTCAGTGTGTATCACTGTGTGTGTGTGCGTCAGTGTGTGTCACTGTGTGTCTGTGTGTATCACTGTGTGTGTGTGTCTCAGTGTGTATCACCGTGTGTGTGTCACTGAGTGTGTGTGTGTCAGTGTGTATCACTGTGTGTGTGTGTCAGTGTGTATCACTGTGTGTGTGTGTGGGTCAGTGTGTATCACTGTGTGTGTGTGTGTGTCAGTGTGTATCACTGCGTGTGTGAGGGACAGTGTCACTGTGTGTGTGTGTGTGTGTGTCAGTGTGTGTCACTGTGTGTGTGTATCAGTGTGTCTCACTGTGTGTGTGTGTCAGTGTGTATCACTGTGTGTGTATGTCAGTGTGTCTCACTGTGTGTGTGCATGTCAGTGTGTGTCACTGTATGTGAGTGTGTGTGGGTCAGTGTCCATGTGTGTGTCACTGTGTGTCACTGTGTGTGTGTGTGTGTCACTGTGTGTGTGTCAGTGTGTATCACTGTGTGTGTGTGTGTGAGTCAGTGTGTGTCACTGTGTGTGTCAGTGTGTATCACTGTGTGTGTGTGTGAGTCAGTGTGTGTCACTGTGTGTGTGTGTGTCAGTGTGTATCACTGTGTGTGAGTCAGTGTGTGTCACTGTGTGTATGTCAGTGTGTGCCACTGTGTGTGTGTCTCACTGTGTGTGTGTGTCAGTGTGTGTCACTGTGTGTGTGTCAGTGTGTCTCACTGTGTGTGTGCGTGTCAGTGTGTGCCACTGTGTGTGTGTCTCACTGTGTGTGTGTGTGTCAGTGTGTATCACTGTGTGTGCATGTATCAGTGTGTGTCACTGTGTGTGTGTCAGTGTGTCTCATTGTGTGTGTGCGTGTCAGTGTGTGTCACTGTGTGTGTGAGTGTGTGTCAGTGTGTATCACAGTGTGTGTATCAGTGTGTCTCACTGTGTGTGTGTGTGTGGGTCAGTGTGTATCACTGTGTGTGTGGGTCAGTGTGTGTCACTGTGTGTGTGTGTCAGTGTGTCTCACTGTGTGTGTGCATGTCAGTGTGTGTCACTGTGTGTGTGAGTGTGTGTCAGTGTGTATCACTGTGTGTTTTTGTCAGTGTGTGTGTGCATCAGTGTGTGTGAGGGTCAGTGTCGATGTGTGTGTCAGTGTGTGTCACTGTGTGTGTGAGTGTGTGTCAGTGTGCATCACTGTGTGTGTGTGTGTGGGTCAGTGTGTATCACTGTGTGTGTGTCTCAGTGTGTATCACTGTGTGTGTGTCACTGAGTGTGTGTGTGTCAGTGTGTATCACTGTGTGTGTGTGTCAGTGTGTATCACTGTGTGTGTGTGTGTGTCAGTGTGTATCACTGCGTGTGTGAGGGACAGTGTCACTGTGTGTGTGTGTGTGTGTGTGTGTTAGTGTGTGTCACTGTGTGTGTGTATCAGTGTGTCTCACTGTGTGTGTGTGTCAGTGTGTATCACTGTGTGTGTATGTCAGTGTGTCTCACTGTGTGTGTGCATGTCAGTGTGTGTCACTGTGTGTGTGAGTGTGTGTCAGTGTGTATCA
The DNA here is from genome assembly GCF_964213995.1 of Mustelus asterias. Taxonomy (NCBI): domain Eukaryota; kingdom Metazoa; phylum Chordata; class Chondrichthyes; order Carcharhiniformes; family Triakidae; genus Mustelus; species Mustelus asterias. The sequence goes on along the minus strand of NW_027590342.1, from coordinate 431,038 downwards.
CTGTGTGTTTTTGTGAGTGTGTGTGTGTCTCAGTGTGTGTCACTGTGTGTGTGTGTGTATCAGTGTGTGTGAGGGTCAGTGTCGATATGTGTGTCAGTGGGTGTCACTGTGTGTGTGAGTGTGTGTGTCAGTGTGCATCACTGTGTGTGTGTGTGGGTCAGTGTGTATCACTGTGTGTGTGTGCGTCAGTGTGTGTCACTGTGTGTCTGTGTGTATCACTGTGTGTGTGTGTCTCAGTGTGTATCACCGTGTGTGTGTCACTGAGTGTGTGTGTGTCAGTGTGTATCACTGTGTGTGTGTGTCAGTGTGTATCACTGTGTGTGTGTGTGGGTCAGTGTGTATCACTGTGTGTGTGTGTGTGTCAGTGTGTATCACTGCGTGTGTGAGGGACAGTGTCACTGTGTGTGTGTGTGTGTGTGTCAGTGTGTGTCACTGTGTGTGTGTATCAGTGTGTCTCACTGTGTGTGTGTGTCAGTGTGTATCACTGTGTGTGTATGTCAGTGTGTCTCACTGTGTGTGTGCATGTCAGTGTGTGTCACTGTATGTGAGTGTGTGTGGGTCAGTGTCCATGTGTGTGTCACTGTGTGTCACTGTGTGTGTGTGTGTGTCACTGTGTGTGTGTCAGTGTGTATCACTGTGTGTGTGTGTGTGAGTCAGTGTGTGTCACTGTGTGTGTCAGTGTGTATCACTGTGTGTGTGTGTGAGTCAGTGTGTGTCACTGTGTGTGTGTGTGTCAGTGTGTATCACTGTGTGTGAGTCAGTGTGTGTCACTGTGTGTATGTCAGTGTGTGCCACTGTGTGTGTGTCTCACTGTGTGTGTGTGTCAGTGTGTGTCACTGTGTGTGTGTCAGTGTGTCTCACTGTGTGTGTGCGTGTCAGTGTGTGCCACTGTGTGTGTGTCTCACTGTGTGTGTGTGTGTCAGTGTGTATCACTGTGTGTGCATGTATCAGTGTGTGTCACTGTGTGTGTGTCAGTGTGTCTCATTGTGTGTGTGCGTGTCAGTGTGTGTCACTGTGTGTGTGAGTGTGTGTCAGTGTGTATCACAGTGTGTGTATCAGTGTGTCTCACTGTGTGTGTGTGTGTGGGTCAGTGTGTATCACTGTGTGTGTGGGTCAGTGTGTGTCACTGTGTGTGTGTGTCAGTGTGTCTCACTGTGTGTGTGCATGTCAGTGTGTGTCACTGTGTGTGTGAGTGTGTGTCAGTGTGTATCACTGTGTGTTTTTGTCAGTGTGTGTGTGCATCAGTGTGTGTGAGGGTCAGTGTCGATGTGTGTGTCAGTGTGTGTCACTGTGTGTGTGAGTGTGTGTCAGTGTGCATCACTGTGTGTGTGTGTGTGGGTCAGTGTGTATCACTGTGTGTGTGTGGGTCAGTGTGTGTCATTGTGTGTCTGTGTGTATCACTGTGTGTGTGTGTCTCAGTGTGTATCACTGTGTGTGTGTCACTGAGTGTGTGTGTGTCAGTGTGTATCACTGTGTGTGTGTGTCAGTGTGTATCACTGTGTGTGTGAGTGTGTGTGTCAGTGTGCATCACTGTGTGTGTGTGTGGGTCAGTGTGTATCACTGTGTGTGTGTGTGTCAGTGTGTATCACTGCGTGTGTGAGGGACAGTGTCACTGTGTGTGTGTGTGTGTCAGTGTGTATCACTGTGTGTGTGTCAGTGTGTGTCACTGTGTGTGTGTGTCAGTGTGTATCACTGAGTGTGTGTGGGTCAGTGTGTAACACTGTGTGTCAGTGTGTATCACTGTGTGTGTGTCAGTGTGTCTCACTGTGTGTGTGCGTGTCAGTGTGTGTCACTGTGTGTGTGAGTGTGTGTCAGTGTGTATCACTGTGTGTGTGTATCAGTGTGTGTCACTGTGTGTGTGTCAGTGTGTCTCACTGTGTGCGTGTATCAGTGTGTGTCACTGTGTGTGTGTCAGTGTGTATCACTGTGTGTGTGTGTCAGTGTGTCTCCCTGTGTGCGTGTATCAGTGTGTGTCACTGTGTGTGTGTCAGTGTGTATCACTGTGAGTGTGTGTGGGTCAGTGTGTGTCACTGTGTATGTGTCAGTGTGTCTCACTGTGTGTGTGTGTGTCAGTGTGTCTCACTGTGTGTGTGTATCAGTGTGTCTCACTGTGTGTGTGTGTCAGTGTGTGTCACTGTGTGTGTGTGTCAGTGTGTCTCACTGTGTGTGTGCATGTCAGTGTGTGTCACTGTGTGTGTGAGTGTGTGTCAGTGTGTATCACTGTGTGTTTTTGTGAGTGTGTGTGTGTCTCAGTGTGTGTCACTGTGTGTGTGTGTGTGTATCAGTGTGTGTGAGGGTCAGTGTCGATGTGTCTGTCAGTGGGTGTCACTGTGTGTGTGAGTGTGTGTGTCAGTGTGCATCACTGTGTGTGTGTGTGGGTCAGTGTGTATCACTGTGTGTGTGTGGGTCAGTGTGTGTCACTGTGTGTCTGTGTGTATCACTGTGTGTGTGTGTCTCAGTGTGTATCACTGTGTGTGTGTCACTGAGTGTGTGTGTGTCAGTGTGTATCACTGTGTGTGTGTGTCAGTGTGTATCACTGTGTGTGTGAGTGTGTGTGTCAGTGTGCATCACTGTGTGTGTGTATGGTTCAGTGTGTATCACTGAGTGCGTGTGGGTCAGTGTGTGTCACTGTGTGTGTCAGTGTGTATCACTGTGTGTGTGTGTCAGTGTGTATCACTGTGTGTGTGTGTGGGTCAGTGTGTATCACTGTGTGTGTGTGTGTGTCAGTGTGTATCACTGCGTGTGTGAGGGACAGTGTCACTGTGTGTGTGTGTGTGTGTGTGTGTTAGTGTGTGTCACTGTGTATCAGTGTGTCTCACTGTGTGTGTGTGTCAGTGTGTATCACTGTGTGTGTATGTCAGTGTGTCTCACTGTGTGTGTGCATGTCAGTGTGTGTCACTGTGTGTGTGAGTGTGTGTCAGTGTGTATCACTGTGTGTTTTTGTGAGTGTGTGTGTGTCTCAGTGTGTGTCACTGTATGTGTGTGTGTATCAGTGTGTGTGAGGGTCAGTGTCGATGTGTGTGTCAGTGGGTGTCACTGTGTGTGTGAGTGTGTGTGTCAGTGTGCATCACTGTGTGTGTGTGTGGGTCAGTGTGTATCACTGTGTGTGTGTGGGTCAGTGTGTGTCACTGTGTGTCTGTGTGTATCACTGTGTGTGTGTGTCTCAGTGTGTATCACCGTGTGTGTGTCACTGAGTGTGTGTGTGTCAGTGTGTATCACTGTGTGTGTGTGTCAGTGTGTATCACTGTGTGTGTGAGTGTGTGTGTCAGTGTGCATCACTGTGTGTGTGTATGGTTCAGTGTGTATCACTGAGTGCGTGTGGGTCAGTGTGTGTCACTGTGTGTGTCAGTGTGTATCACTGTGTGTGTGTGTGTCAGTGTGTATCACTGTGTGTGTGTGTGGGTCAGTGTGTATCACTGTGTGTGTGTGTGTGTCAGTGTGTATCACTGCGTGTGTGAGGGACAGTGTCACTGTGTGTGTGTGTGTGTGTGTGTGTGTGTCAGTGTGTGTCACTGTGTGTGTGTATCAGTGTGTCTCACTGTGTGTGTGTGTCAGTGTGTATCACTGTGTGTGTATGTCAGTGTGTCTCACTGTGTGTGTGCATGTCAGTGTGTGTCACTGTGTGTGAGTGTGTGTGGGTCAGTGTCCATGTGTGTGTCACTGTGTGTCACTGTGTGTGTGTGTGTGTCACTGTGTGTGTGTCAGTGTGTATCACTGTGTGTGTGTGTGTGAGTCAGTGTGTGTCACTGTGTGTGTCAGTGTGTATCACTGTGTGTGTGTGGGTCAGTGTGTGTCACTGTGTGTCTGTGTGTATCACTGTGTGTGTGTGTCTCAGTGTGTATCACTGTGTGTGTGTCACTGAGTGTGTGTGTCAGTGTGTATCACTGTGTGTGTGTGTCAGTGTGTATCAATGTGTGTGTGAGTGTGTGTGTCAGTGTGCATCACTGTGTGCGTATGGTTCAGTGTGTATCACTGAGTGCGTGTGGGTCAGTGTGTGTCACTGTGTGTGTCAGTGTGTATCACTGTGTGTGTGTGTGGGTCAGTGTGTATCACTGTGTGTGTGTGTGTGTCAGTGTGTATCACTGCGTGTGTGAGGGACCGTGTCACTGTGTGTGTGTGTGTGTGTGTCAGTGTGTGTCACTGTGTGTGTGTATCAGTGTGTCTCACTGTGTGTGTGTGTCAGTGTGTATCACTGTGTGTGTATGTCAGTGTGTCTCACTGTGTGTGTGCATGTCAGTGTGTGTCACTGTGTGTGAGTGTGTGTGGGTCAGTGTCCATGTGTGTGTCACTGTGTGTCACTGTGTGTGTGTGTGTGTCACTGTGTGTGTGTCAGTGTGTATCACTGTGTGTGTGTGTGTGAGTCAGTGTGTGTCACTGTGTGTGTCAGTGTGTATCACTGTGTGTGTGTGTGAGTCAGTGTGTGTCACTGTGTGTGTGTGTCAGTGTGTATCACTGTGTGTGAGTCAGTGTGTGTCACTGTGTGTATGTCAGTGTGTGCCACTGTGTGTGTGTCTCACTGTGTGTGTGTGTCAGTGTGTGTCACTGTGTGTGTGTGTCAGTGTGTCTCACTGTGTGTGTGCGTGTCAGTGTGTGCCACTGTGTGTGTGTCTCACTGAGTGTGTGTGTGTCAGTGTGTATCACTGTGTGTGCATGTAACAGTGTGTGTCACTGTGTGTGTGTCAGTGTGTCTCACTGTGTGTGTGCGTGTCAGTGTGTGTCACTGTGTGTGTGAGTGTGTGTCAGTGTGTATCACTGTGTGTGTATCAGTGTGTCTCACTGTGTGTGTGTGTGTGGGTCAGTGTGTATCACTGTGTGTGTGGGTCAGTGTGTGTCACTGTGTGTGTGTGTGTGTCAGTGTGTCTCACTGTGTGTGTGCATGTCAGTGTGTGTCACTGTGTGTGTGAGTGTGTGTCAGTGTGTATCACTGTGTGTTTTTGTCAGTGTGTGTGTGCATCAGTGTGTGTGAGGGTCAGTGTCGATGTGTGTGTCAGTGTGTGTCACTGTGTGTGTGAGTGTGTGTCAGTGTGCATCACTGTGTGTGTGTGTGTGGGTCAGTGTGTATCACTGTGTGTGTGTGGGTCAGTGTGTGTCATTGTGTGTCTGTGTGTATCACTGTGTGTGTGTGTCTCAGTGTGTATCACTGTGTGTGTGTCACTGAGTGTGTGTGTGTCAGTGTGTATCACTGTGAGTGTGTGTCAGTGTGTATCACTGTGTGTGTGAGTGTGTGTGTCAGTGTGCATCACTGTGTGTGTGTGTGGGTCAGTGTGTATCACTGTGTGTGTGTGTGTCAGTGTGTATCACTGCGTGTGTGAGGGACAGTGTCACTGTGTGTGTGTGTGTGTGTCAGTGTGTATCACTGTGTGTGTGTCAGTGTGTGTCACTGTGTGTGTCTGTCAGTGTGTATCACTGAGTGTGTGTGGGTCAGTGTGTAACACTGTGTGTCAGTGTGTATCACTGTGTGTGTGTCAGTGTGTCTCACTGTGTGTGTGCGTGTCAGTGTGTGTCACTGTGTGTGTGAGTGTGTGTCAGTGTGTATCACTGTGTGTGTGTATCAGTGTGTGTCACTGTGTGTGTGTCAGTGTGTCTCACTGTGTGCGTGTATCAGTGTGTGTCACTGTGTGTGTGTCAGTGTGTATCACTGTGTGTATGTGTCAGTGTGTCTCCCTGTGTGCGTGTATCAGTGTGTGTCACTGTGTGTGTGTCAGTGTGTATCACTGTGTGTGTGTGTGGGTCAGTGTGTGTCACTGTGTGTGTGTCAGTGTGTCTCACTGTGTGTGTGTGTGTCAGTGTGTATCACTGTGTGTGTGTATTAGTGTGTGTCACTGTGTGTGTGTGTCAGTGTGTATCACTGTGTGTGTGTGTCAGTGTGTCTCACTGTGTGTGTGTGTGTGTGTGTCAGTGTGTCTCACTGTGTGTGTGTATCAGTGTGTCTCACTGTGTGTGTGTGTCAGTGTGTGTCACTGTGTGTGTGTGTCAGTGTGTCTCACTGTGTGTGTGCATGTCAGTGTGTGTCACTGTGTGTGTGAGTGTGTGTCAGTGTGTATCACTGTGTGTTTTTGTGAGTGTGTGTGTGTCTCAGTGTGTGTCACTGTGTGTGTGTGTGTATCAGTGTTTGTGAGGGTCAGTGTCGATGTGTCTGTCAGTGGGTGTCACTGTGTGTGTGAGTGTGTGTGTCAGTGTGCATCACTGTGTGTGTGTGTGGGTCAGTGTGTATCACTGTGTGTGTGTGGGTCAGTGTGTGTCACTGTGTGTCTGTGTGTATCACTGTGTGTGTGTGTCTCAGTGTGTATCACTGTGTGTGTGTCACTGAGTGTGTGTGTGTCAGTGTGTATCACTGTGTGTGTGTGTGAGTGTGTATCACTGTGTGTGTGAGTGTGTGTGTCAGTGTGCATCACTGTGTGTGTGTATGGTTCAGTGTGTATCACTGAGTGCGTGTGGGTCAGTGTGTGTCACTGTGTGTGTCAGTGTGTATCACTGTGTGTCAGTGTGTATCACTGTGTGTGTGTGTGGGTCAGTGTGTATCACTGTGTGTGTGTGTGTGTCAGTGTGTATCACTGCGTGTGTGAGGGACAGTGTCACTGTGTGTGTGTGTGTGTGTGTGTGTGTGTCAGTGTGTGTCACTGTGTGTGTGTATCAGTGTGTCTCACTGTGTGTGTGTGTCAGTGTGTATCACTGTGTGTGTATGTCAGTGTGTCTCACTGTGTGTGTGCATGTCAGTGTGTGTCACTGTGTGTGAGTGTGTGTGGGTCAGTGTCCATGTGTGTGTCACTGTGTGTCACTGTGTGTGTGTGTGTGTCACTGTGTGTGTGTCAGTGTGTATCACTGTGTGTGTGTGTGTGAGTCAGTGTGTGTCACTGTGTGTGTCAGTGTGTATCACTGTGTGTGTGTGGGTCAGTGTGTGTCACTGTGTGTCTGTGTGTATCACTGTGTGTGTGTGTCTCAGTGTGTATCACTGTGTGTGTGTCACTGAGTGTGTGTGTCAGTGTGTATCACTGTGTGTGTGTGTCAGTGTGTATCAATGTGTGTGTGAGTGTGTGTGTCAGTGTGCATCACTGTGTGCGTATGGTTCAGTGTGTATCACTGAGTGCGTGTGGGTCAGTGTGTGTCACTGTGTGTGTCAGTGTGTATCACTGTGTGTGTGTGTGGGTCAGTGTGTATCACTGTGTGTGTGTGTGTGTCAGTGTGTATCACTGCGTGTGTGAGGGACCGTGTCACTGTGTGTGTGTGTGTGTGTGTCAGTGTGTGTCACTGTGTGTGTGTATCAGTGTGTCTCACTGTGTGTGTGTGTCAGTGTGTATCACTGTGTGTGTATGTCAGTGTGTCTCACTGTGTGTGTGCATGTCAGTGTGTGTCACTGTGTGTGAGTGAGTGTGGGTCAGTGTCCATGTGTGTGTCACTGTGTGTCACTGTGTGTGTGTGTGTGTCACTGTGTGTGTGTCAGTGTGTATCACTGTGTGTGTGTGTGTGAGTCAGTGTGTGTCACTGTGTGTGTCAGTGTGTATCACTGTGTGTGTGTGTGAGTCAGTGTGTGTCACTGTGTGTGTGTGTCAGTGTGTATCACTGTGTGTGAGTCAGTGTGTGTCACTGTGTGTATGTCAGTGTGTGCCACTGTGTGTGTGTCTCACTGTGTGTGTGTGTCAGTGTGTGTCACTGTGTGTGTGTGTCAGTGTGTCTCACTGTGTGTGTGCGTGTCAGTGTGTGCCACTGTGTGTGTGTCTCACTGAGTGTGTGTGTGTCAGTGTGTATCACTGTGTGTGCATGTAACAGTGTGTGTCACTGTGTGTGTGTCAGTGTGTCTCACTGTGTGTGTGCGTGTCAGTGTGTGTCACTGTGTGTGTGAGTGTGTGTCAGTGTGTATCACTGTGTGTGTATCAGTGTGTCTCACTGTGTGTGTGTGTGTGTGGGTCAGTGTGTATCACTGTGTGTGTGGGTCAGTGTGTGTCACTGTGTGTGTGTGTGTGTCAGTGTGTCTCACTGTGTGTGTGCATGTCAGTGTGTGTCACTGTGTGTGTGAGTGTGTGTCAGTGTGTATCACTGTGTGTTTTTGTCAGTGTGTGTGTGCATCAGTGTGTGTGAGGGTCAGTGTCGATGTGTGTGTCAGTGTGTGTCACTGTGTGTGTGAGTGTGTGTCAGTGTGCATCACTGTGTGTGTGTGTGTGGGTCAGTGTGTATCACTGTGTGTGTGTGGGTCAGTGTGTGTCATTGTGTGTCTGTGTGTATCACTGTGTGTGTGTGTCTCAGTGTGTATCACTGTGTGTGTGTCACTGAGTGTGTGTGTGTCAGTGTGTATCACTGTGAGTGTGTGTCAGTGTGTATCACTGTGTGTGTGAGTGTGTGTGTCAGTGTGCATCACTGTGTGTGTGTGTGGGTCAGTGTGTATCACTGTGTGTGTGTGTGTCAGTGTGTATCACTGCGTGTGTGAGGGACAGTGTCACTGTGTGTGTGTGTGTGTGTCAGTGTGTATCACTGTGTGTGTGTCAGTGTGTGTCACTGTGTGTGTCTGTCAGTGTGTATCACTGAGTGTGTGTGGGTCAGTGTGTAACACTGTGTGTCAGTGTGTATCACTGTGTGTGTGTCAGTGTGTCTCACTGTGTGTGTGCGTGTCAGTGTGTGTCACTGTGTGTGTGAGTGTGTGTCAGTGTGTATCACTGTGTGTGTGTATCAGTGTGTGTCACTGTGTGTGTGTCAGTGTGTCTCACTGTGTGCGTGTATCAGTGTGTGTCACTGTGTGTGTGTCAGTGTGTATCACTGTGTGTGTGTGTCAGTGTGTCTCCCTGTGTGCGTGTATCAGTGTGTGTCACTGTGTGTGTGTCAGTGTGTATCACTGTGTGTGTGTGTGGGTCAGTGTGTGTCACTGTGTGTGTGTCAGTGTGTCTCACTGTGTGTGTGTGTGTCAGTGTGTATCACTGTGTGTGTGTATTAGTGTGTGTCACTGTGTGTGTGTGTCAGTGTGTATCACTGTGTGTGTGTGTCAGTGTGTCTCACTGTGTGTGTGTGTGTGTGTGTCAGTGTGTCTCACTGTGTGTGTGTATCAGTGTGTCTCACTGTGTGTGTGTGTCAGTGTGTGTCACTGTGTGTGTGTGTCAGTGTGTCTCACTGTGTGTGTGCATGTCAGTGTGTGTCACTGTGTGTGTGAGTGTGTGTCAGTGTGTATCACTGTGTGTTTTTGTGAGTGTGTGTGTGTCTCAGTGTGTGTCACTGTGTGTGTGTGTGTATCAGTGTTTGTGAGGGTCAGTGTCGATGTGTCTGTCAGTGGGTGTCACTGTGTGTGTGAGTGTGTGTGTCAGTGTGCATCACTGTGTGTGTGTGTGGGTCAGTGTGTATCACTGTGTGTGTGTGGGTCAGTGTGTGTCACTGTGTGTCTGTGTGTATCACTGTGTGTGTGTGTCTCAGTGTGTATCACTGTGTGTGTGTCACTGAGTGTGTGTGTGTCAGTGTGTATCACTGTGTGTGTGTGTGAGTGTGTATCACTGTGTGTGTGAGTGTGTGTGTCAGTGTGCATCACTGTGTGTGTGTATGGTTCAGTGTGTATCACTGAGTGCGTGTGGGTCAGTGTGTGTCACTGTGTGTGTCAGTGTGTATCACTGTGTGTGTCAGTGTGTATCACTGTGTGTGTGTGTGGGTCAGTGTGTATCACTGTGTGTGTGTGTGTGTCAGTGTGTATCACTGCGTGTGTGAGGGACAGTGTCACTGTGTGTGTGTGTGTGTGTGTTAGTGTGTGTCACTGTGTGTGTGTATCAGTGTGTCTCACTGTGTGTGTGTGTCAGTGTGTATCACTGTGTGTGTATGTCAGTGTGTCTCACTGTGTGTGTGCATGTCAGTGTGTGTCACTGTGTGTGTGAGTGTGTGTCAGTGTGTATCACTGTGTGTTTTTGTGAGTGTGTGTGTGTCTCAGTGTGTGTCACTGTGTGTGTATCAGTGTGTGTGAGGGTCAGTGTCGATGTGTGTGTCAGTGGGTGTCACTGTGTGTGTGAGTGTGTGTGTCAGTGTGCATCACTGTGTGTGTGTGTGGGTCAGTGTGTATCACTGTGTGTGTGTGGGTCAGTGTGTGTCACTGTGTGTCTGTGTGTATCACTGTGTGTGTGTGTCTCAGTGTGTATCACCGTGTGTGTGTCACTGAGTGTGTGTGTGTCAGTGTGTATCACTGTGTGTGTGTGTGTCAGTGTGTATCACTGTGTGTGTGAGTGTGTGTGTCAGTGTGCATCACTGTGTGTGTGTATGGTTCAGTGTGTATCACTGAGTGCGTGTGGGTCAGTGTGTGTCACTGTGTGTGTCAGTGTGTATCACTGTGTGTGTGTGTCAGTGTGTATCACTGTGTGTGTGTGTCAGTGTGTATCACTGTGTGTGTGTGTGGGTCAGTGTGTATCACTGCGTGTGTGAGGGACAGTGTCACTGTGTGTGTGTGTGTGTGTGTCAGTATGTATCACTGTGTGTGTGTCAGTGTGTGTCACTGTGTGTGTGTGTCACTGTGTATCACTGTGTGTGTGTGTGTGTCAGTGCGTATCACTGAGTGTGTCAATGTGTATCACTGTGTGTGTGTGTGTACGTGTCAATGGGTATCACTGTGTGTGTGTCAGTGTGTATCACTGTGTGTGTATGTGTCAATTTGTATCACTGTGTCTGTGTCAATGTGTATCACTGTGTGTGTGTGTGCCAGTGCGTATCAGTGTGTGTGACAGTGTGTATCACTGTGTGTCTGTGTCAGTGTGTATCACTGTGTGTGTGTGTCAGTGTGTATCACTGTGTGTGTGTGTGTGGGGGTCAGTGTGTATCACTGTGTGTGTGTGTGTCAGTGTGTATCACTGCGTGTGTGAGGGACAGTGTCACTGTGTGTGTGTGTGTCAGTGTGTATCACTGTGTGTGTGTCAGTGTGTGTCACTGTGTGTGTGTGTCAGTGTGTATCACTGTGTGTGTGTCAGTGTGTATCACTGTGTGTGTGGGTCAGTGTGTGTCACTGTGTGTGTGTCACTGTGTATCACTGTGTGTGTGTGTGTGTGTCAGTGTGTATCACTGTGTGTGTGTGTGTGTGTCAGTGTGTATCGCTGTGTGTGTGTGTGTGTGTGTCAGTGTGTATCGCTGTGTGTGTGTGTGTCAGTGTGTATCGCCCTGTGTGTGGGTCAGTGTGTTTCACTGTGTGTGTGTCAGTGTGTATCACTGTGTGTGTGTGTGTGTGTGTGGGTTAGAGTGTGTCACTGTGTGTGTGTGTCAGTGTGTATCACTGTGTGTGTGTCAGTGTGTATCACTGTGTGTGTGTGTGTGCCAGTGCGTATCACTGTGTGTGTCAGTGTGTGTCACTGTGTGTGTGTGTCAGTGTGTATCACTGTGTGTGTGTGTGTGTCAGTGTGTATCACTGTGTGTGTGTGTCAGTGTGTATCACTGCGTGTGTGAGGGACAGTGTCACTGTATGTGTGTGTGTGTGTGTCAGTGTGTATCACTGTGTGTGTGTCAGTGTGTGTCACTGTGTGTATGTGTCAGTGTGTATCACTGTGTGTGTGTGTGTCAGTGTGTATCACTGCGTGTGTGGGTCAGTGTGTGTCACTGTGTGTGTGTCAGTGTGTATCACTGTGTGTGTGTGTGTCAGTGTGTATCACTATGTGTGTGGGTCAGTGTGTTTCACTGTGTGTGTGTCAGTGTGTATCTCTGGGTGTGTGTGTGTGTGTGGGTTAGTGTGTTTCACTGTGTGTGTGTCAGTGTGTATCACTGTGTGTGTGTGTGTCAGTGTGTATCACTGTGTGTGTGTGTCAGTGTGTATCACTTTGTGTGTGTGTCAGTATGTATCACTGTGTGTGTGTGGGTCAGTGTGTGTCACTGTGTGTGTGTGGGTCAGTGTGTGTCACTGTGTGTGTATGTGTCAGTGTGTATCACTGTGTGTGTGTGTGTGTCTCAGTGTGTATCACTGTGTGTGTGTCACTGAGTGTGTGTGTGTCAGTGTGTATCACTGTGTGTGTGAGTGTGTGTGTCAGTGTGCATCACTGTGTGTGTCAGTGTGCATCACTGTGTGTGTGTATGGTTCAGTGTGTATCACTGAGTGTGTGTGTGTCAGTGTGTATCACTGTGTGTGTGTCACTGTGTGTCACTGAGTGTGTGGGTCAGTGTGTATCACTGTGTGTCACTGAGTGTGTGTGTGTCAGTGTGTATCACTGTGTCTGTGTGTCAGTGTGTATCACTGTGTGTGTGGGTCAGTGTGTGTCACTGTGTGTGTGTGTGTGTGTGTCATTGTGTATCACTGGGCGTGTGTGTGTGTGTCAGTGTGTATCACTGTGTGTGTGTGTGTGTCAGTGTGTATCACTGCGTGTGTGTGTGTGTGTGTCAGTGTGTATCACTGCGTGTGTGTGTGTGTGTCAGTGTGTATCACTGCGTGTGTGAGCGACAGTGTCACTGTGTGTGTGTGTGTCAGTGTGCATCAATGTGTGTGTGTCACTTTGTGTGTGAGTGTGCGTGTCAGTGTGCATCACTGTGTGTGTGTGTGTGTCGGTCAGTGTGTATCACTGTGCGTGTGTGTGTGTCAGTGCGTGTCACTGTGTGTGTCAGTGTGTATCACTGTGTGTGTGTGTGTGTGTGTCAGTGTGTATCAATGTGTGTGTGTAACTTTGTGTGTGAGTGTGTGTGTCAGTGTGCATCACTGTGTGTGTGTGTGTGTCAGTGTGTATCAATGTGTGTGTGTAACTTTGTGTGTGTGTGTGTCGGTCAGTGTGTATCACTGTGCGTGTGTGTGTGTCAGTGCGTGTCACTGTGTGTGTCAGTGTGTATCACTGTGTGTGTGTGTGTGTGTGTGTGTCAGTGTGTATCACTGCGTGTGTGAGCGACAGTGTAACTGTGTGTGTGTGTGTGTGTGTGTCAGTGTGTATCAATGTGTGTGTGTAACTTTGTGTGTGAGTGTGTGTGTCAGTGTGCATCACTGTGTGTGTGTGTGTGGGTCAGTGTGTGTCAATGTGTGTGTCAGTATGTATCACTGTGTGTGTGTCAGTGTGTATCACTGTGTGTGTCACTGGGTGTGTGTGTGTGTGTGTCAGTGTGTATCACTGTGTGTGTGTGTGTGTGTCAGTGTGTATCACTGTGTGTGTGTGTATGTGTCAATGTGTATCACTGTGTGTGTGTCAATGTGTATCACTGTGTGTGTGTCAGTGTGTATCACTGTGTGTGTGTGTGTGTGCCAGTGCGTATCACTGTGTGTGTCAGTGTGTACACTGTGTGTGCGTGTGTCAGTGTGTATCACTGTGTGTGTGTGTGTGTCAGTGTGTATCACTGTGTGTGTGTGTGTGTGTGTGTGTGTGTGTCAATGTGTATCACTGTGTGTGTGTGTGGGTCAGTGTGTATCACTGTGTGTGTGTGTGAGTGTCAGTGTGTATCACTGCGTGTGAGGGACAGTGTCACTGTGTGTGTGTGTGTGTGTGTCAGTGTGTATCACTGTGTGTGTGTCACTGTGTGTGTGTGTGTCAGTGTGTATCACTGTGTGTTTGTGTGTGTGTCAGTGTGTATCACTGTGTGTGTGGGTCAGTGTGTGTCACTGTGTGTGTGTCAGTGTGTATCACTGTGTGTGTGTGTCAGTGTGTATCACTGTGTGTGTGTGTATCAGTGTGTATCACTGTGTGTGTGGGTCAGTGTGTGTCACTGTGTGTGTGTCAGTGTGTATCACTGTGTGTGTGTCAGTGTGTATCACTGTGTGTGTGTGTGTGTGTGTGTGTGCCAGTGCGTATCACTGTGTGTGTCAGTGTGTGTCACTGTGTGTGTGTGTCAGTGTGTATCACTGTGTGTGTGTGTGGGTCAGTGTGTATCACTGTGTGTGTGTGTGTGTCAGGGTGTATCACTGCGTGTGTGAGGGACAGTGTCACTGTGTGTGTGTGTGTGTCAGTGTGTATCACTGTGTGTGTGTCAGTGTGTGTCACTGTGTGTGTGTGTCAGTGTGTATCACTGTGTGTGTGTGTCAGTGTGTATCACTGTGTGTGTGGGTCAGTGTGTGTCACTGTGTGTGTGTCAGTGTGTATCACTGTGTGTGTGTATGTGTGTGTCAGTGTGTATCACTGTGTGTGTGTGTGTCAGTGTGTATCACTATGTGTGTGGGTCAGTGTGTTTCACTGTGTGTGTGTCAGTGTGTATCACTGTGTGTGTGTGTGTGTGGGTTAGTGTGTGTCACTGTGTGTGTGTCAGTGTGTATCACTGTGTGTGTGTGTCAGTGTGTATCACTGTGTGTGTGTGTGTCAGCGTGTATCACTGTGTGTGTGTGGGTCAGTGTGTGTCACTTTGTGTGTATGTGTAAGTGTGTATCACTGTGTGTGTGTGTGTCAGTGTGTATCACTGTGTGTGCGTCAGTGTGTGTCACTGTGTGTGTGTCAGTGTGTATCACTGTGTGTGTGTGTATCAGTGTGTATCACTATGTGTGTGGGTCAGTGTGTGTCACTGTGTATGTGTCAGTGTGTATCACTGTGTGTGTGTCAGTGTGTATCACTGTGTGTGTGTGTGTGTGTGCCAGTGCGTATCACTGTGTGTGTCAGTGTGTGTCACTGTGTGTGTGTGTCAGTGTGTATCACTGTGTGTGTGTGTGGTTCAGTGTGTATCACTGTGTGTGTGTGTGTCAGGGTGTATCACTGCGTGTGTGAGGGACAGTGTCACTGTGTGTGTGTGTGTGTGTGTCAGTGTGTATCACTGTGTGTGTGTCAGTGTGTGTCACTGTGTGTGTGTGTGTGTGTCAGTGTGTATCACTGTGTGTGTGTATGTGTGTGTCAGTGTGTATCACTGTGTGTGTGTGTGTCAGTGTGTATCACAATGTGTGTGGGTCAGTGTGTTTCACTGTGTGTGTGTCAGTGTGTATCACTGTGTGTGTGTGTCAGCGTGTATCACTGTGTGTGTGTGGGTTAGTGTGTGTCACTGTGTGTGTGTCAGTGTGTATCACTGTGTGTGTGTGTCAGTGTGTTTCACTGTGTGTGTGTGTGTCAGCGTGTATCACTGTGTGTGTGTGGGTCAGTGTGTGTCACTTTGTGTGTATGTGTAAGTGTGTATCACTGTGTGTGTGTGTGTGTGTCAGTGTGTATCACTGTGTGTGTGTCAGTGTGTATCACTGTGTGTGTGGATCAGTGTGTATCACTGTGTCTATGTGGGTCAGTGTGTATCACTGTGTGCGTGTCAACGTGTGTGTGTGGGTCAGTTTTTTTGTCACTGTGTTTCTGTGGGTCAGTGTGCATCACTGTGTGTGTGTGTGTGGGTGTGTTTAGGTGTGCAACAGTGTGTGTGTGTTGTTCAGTGTGTATCACTGTGTGTGTGTGGGTCAGTGTGTATCACTGTGTGTGTGTGGGTCAGTGTGTATCACTGTGTGTGTGTGTTGTTCAGTCTGTATCACTGTGTGTGTGTGGGTCAGTGTGTATCACTATGTGTGTGTGTGTGTGTGGGTCACTGTGTATCACTGTGTGTCAGTGTGTATCACTTTGTGTGTGTCAGTGTGCATCACTGTGTGTGTGTGTCAGTGTGTATCACTGTGTGTGTGTCAGTGTGTATCACTGTGTGTGTGTGTGTGTGTGGGTCAGTGTGTATCACTGTGTGTGTGTGTTGTTCAGTCTGTATCACTGTGTGTGTGGGTCAGTGTGTATCACTGTGTGTGTGTGTGTGTGGGTCACTGTGTATCACTGTGTGTCAGTGTGCTTCACTGTGTGTGTGTGTGTGTCAGTGTGTATCACTGTGTTTGTGTGGGTCAGTGTTGCATCACTGTTTGTGTGTGTGTGTGTGTAGCTGTGTATAAGTGTGTGTTTGTGTGTGTCAGTGTGTATCACTGTGTGTATCACTGTGTGTGTGTCACTGAGTGTGTGTGTGTCAGTGTGTATCACTGTGTGTGTGTGTCAGTGTGTATCACTGTGTGTGTCAGTGTGTGTGTCAGTGTGCATCACTGTGTGTGTGTCAATGTGTATCACTGTGTGTGTCAGTGTGTATCACTGTGTGTGTGTGTGTGTGTGCCAGTGCGTATCACTGTGTGTGTCAGTGTGAATCACTGTGTGTGTGTGTCAGTGTGTATCACTGTGTGTGTGTGTGTGTCAGTGTGTATCACTGTGTGTGTGTGTATGTGTCAATGTGTATCACTGTGTGTGTGTCAGTGTGTATCACTGTGTGTGTGTGTATGTGTCAATGTGTATCACTGTGTGTGTGTCAATGTGTATCACTGTGTGTGTGTCAGTGTGTATCACTGTGTGTGTGTCAGTGTGTATCACTGTGTGTGTGTCAGTGTGTATCACTGTGTGTGTGTGTGTGTGTGTGTGTGTGCCAGTGCGTATCACTGTGTGTGTCAGTGTGTATCACTGTGTGTGTGTGTCAGTGTGTATCACTGTGTGTGTGTGTGGGTCAGTGTGTATCACTGTGTGTGTGTGTGTCAGTGTGTATCACTGCGTGTGTGAGGGACAGTGTCACTGTGTGTGTGTGTGTGTGAGTGTGTATCACTGTTTGTGTGTCAGTGTGTGTCACTGTGTGTGTGTGTCAGTGTGTATCACTGTGTGTGTGTGTCAGTGTGTGTGTGCCTGTGTAACAGGCTGGAGAAGTGGCTGAATGGGGCCTCCTCCTGTTCCTGTGTAACAGACTGGAGAAGGGGCTGAATGGGGCCTCCTCCTGTTCCTGTGCAACAGACTGGGGAAGGGGCTGAATAGCCTCCTCCTGTTCCTGTGTAACAGGCTGGAGAAGGGGCTGAATGGCCTCCTCCTGTTCCTGTGTAACAGGCTGGAGAAGGGGCTGAATGGCCTCCTCCTGTTCCTGTGTAACAGGCTGGAGAAGGGGCTGAATGGCCTCCTCCTGTTCCTGTGTAACAGGCTGGAGAAGGGGCTGAATGGCCTCCTCCTGTTCCTGTGTAACAGCCTGGAGAAGGGGCTGAATGGGGCCTCCTCCTGTTCCTGTGTAACAGGCTGGAGAAGTGGCTGAATGGGGCCTCCTCCTGTTCCTGTGTAACAGACTGGAGAAGGGGCTGAATAGCCTCCTCCTGTTCCTGTGCAACAGACTGGGGAAGGGGCTGAATAGCCTACTCCTCTTCCTGTGTAACAGGCTGGAGAAGGGGCTGAATGGCCTCCTCCTGTTCCTGTGTAACAGGCTGGAGAAGGGGCTGAATGGCCTCCTCCTGTTCCTGTGTAACAGGCTGGAGAAGGGGCTGAATGGGGCCCCCTCCTGTTCCTATGTAACAGGCTGGAGAAGGGGCTGAATGGCCTCCTCCTGTTCCTGTGTAACAGGCTGGAGAAGGGGCTGAATGGCCTCCTCCTGTTCCTGTGTAACAGGCTGGAGAAGGGGATGAACATAGAACATAGAACATTACAACGCAGTACAGGCCCTTCGGCCCTCGATGTTGCGCCGACCAGTGAAACCAATCTAAAGCCCCTCTAACCTACAGATTCCAATATCATCCATATGTTTATCCAATAACCACTTGAATGGTCTTAATGTTGACGAGTCCACTACTGCTGCAGGCAGGGCATTCCACGCCCTTACTACTCTCTGAGTAAAGAACCTACCTCTAACATCTGTCCTATATCTCTCACCCCTCAATTTAAAGCTATGTCCCCTCGTGTTAGCCATCACCATCCAAGGAAAAAGGCTCTCACTATCCACCCTATCTAATCCTCTGATCATCTTGTATGCCTGTATTAAGTCACCTCTTAACCTTCTTCTCCCTGACGAAAACAGCCTCAAGTCCCTCAGCCTTTCCTCATAAGACCTTCCCACCATACCAGGCAACATCCTAGTAAATCTCCTCTGCACCCTTTCCAACGCTTCCACATCTTTCTTATAATGCTGGGGGAGAGGGGTTTCTGAATGACAGTGTGAGGGAGCTGGATTAACATCAGTACAGATACAGTCAGTAACACAGGGTGCTGGGGGAGACGGGTGACTGAGTGACAGTGTGAGAGAGCTGGATTAACATCAGTACAGATACAGTCAGTAACACAGGGTGCTGGGGGAGAGGGGTTACTGAGTGAGAGTGTGAGGGAGCTGGATTAACATCAGTACAGATACAGTCAGTAACACAGGGTGCTGGGGGAGAGGGGTTACTGAGTGACAGTGTGTGGGAGCTGGATTAACATCAGTACAGATACAGTCAGTAACACAGGGTGCTGGGGGGAGAGGGGTTACTGAGTGACAGTGTGAGGGAGCTGGATTAATATCAGGAGAGACACAGTCAGTAACACAGGGTGCTGGGGGAGAGGGGTTACTGAGTGACAGTGTGAGGGAGCTGGATTAACATCAGTACAGATACAGTCAGTAACACAGGGTGCTGGGGGGAGAGGGGGTACTGAGTGACAGTGTGAGGGAGCTGGATTAACATCAGTACAGATACAGTCAGTAACACAGGGTGCTGGGGGGAGAGGGGTTACTGAGTGACAGTGTGAGGGAACTGGATTAACATGAGAACATAGAACAGTACAGCACAGAACAGGCCCTTCGGCCCACAACGTTGTGCCGAGCTTTATCTGAAACCAAGATCAAGCTATCCCACTCCCTATCATCCTGGTGTGCTCCAGTGCCTATCCAATAACCGCTTAAATATTCCTAAAGTGTCTGACTCCACTATCACTGCAGGCAGTCCATTCCACACCCCAACCACTCTCTGCATAAAGAACCTACCTCTGATATCCTTCCTGTATCTGCCACCACGAACCCTATAGTTATGCCCCCTTGTAATAGCTCCATCCACCCGAGGAAATAGGCTTTGAACGTTCACTCTATCTATCCCCTTCATCATTTTATAAACCTCGATTAAGTCTCCCCTCAGCCTCCTCCGCTCCAGAGAGAACAGCCCTAGCTCCCTCAACCATTCCTCATAAGACCTACCCTCCAAACCAGGCAGCATCCTGGTAAATCTCCTCTGCACTCTTTCCAGCGCTTCCACATCCTTCTTATAGTGAGGTGACCAGAACTGCACACAATATTCCAAATGTGGTCTCACCAAGGTCCTGTACAGTTGCAGCATAACCCCACGGCTCTTAAACTCCAACCCCCTGTTAATAAAAGCTAACACACTATAGGCCTTCTTCACAGCTCTATCCACTTGAGTGGCAACCTTTAGAGATCTGTGGATATGAACCCCAAGATCTCTCTGTTCCTCCACAGTCTTCAGAACCCTACCTTTGACCCTGTAATCCACATTTAAATTAGTCCTACCAAAATGAATCACCTCACATTTATCAGGGTTAAACTCCATTTGCCATTTTTCAGCCCAGCTTTGCATCCTATCTATGTCTCTTTGCAGCCTACAACGGCCCTCCACGTCATCCACTACTCCACCAATCTTGGTGTCATCAGCAAATTTACTGATCCACCCTTCAGCCCCCTCCTCTAGGTCATTAATAAAAATCACAAAGAGCAGAGGACCAAGCACTGATCCCTGCGGCACTCCGCTAGCAACCTGCCTCCAATCCGAAAATTTTCCATCCACCACCACCCTCTGTCTTCAATCAGACAGCCAGTTACCTATCCAATCGGCCAACTTTCCCTCTATCCCACACCTCCTCACTTTCATCATAAACCGACCATGGGGGACCTTATCAAACGCCTTACTAAAATCCATGTATATGACATCAACTGCCCTACCTTCATCAACACACTTAGTTACCTCCTCAAAAAATTCGATCAAATTTGTGAGGCACGACTTGCCCTTCACGAATCCGTGCTGACTATCCCGGATTAGTCCGCATCTTTCTAAATGGTCGTAAATCCCATCTCTAAGGACCTTTTCCATCAATTTACCAACCACCGAAGTAAGACTAACCGGTCTATAATTACCAGGGTCATTTCTATTCCCTTTCTTAAACAGAGGAACAACATTCGCCATTCTCCAGTCCTCTGGCACCATCCCTGTGGACAGCGAGGACCCAAAGATCAAAGCCAAAGGCTCTGCAATTTCATCCCTTGCCTCCCAAAGAATCCTAGGATACATTTCATCAGGCCCAGGGGACTTATCGACCTTCAGTTTATTCAAAACTGCCAGGACATCCTCCCTCCGAACATCTATTTCCTCCAGCCTATAAGCCTGTAACACCTTCTCTTCCTCAAAAACATGGCCCCTCTCCTTGCTGAACACTGAAGAAAAGTATTCATTCATCACCTCGCCTATCTCTACTGACTCCATACACAAGTTCCCACTACTGTCCTTGACCGGCCCTAACCTCACCCTGGTCATTCTTTTATTCCTCACATAAGAGTAAAAAGCCTTGGGGTTTTCCTTGATCCGACCCACCAAGGACTTCTCGTGACCCCTCCTAGCTCTCCTAAGCCCCTTTTCCAGCTCATTCCTTGCTAACTTGTAACCCTCAATCGAGCCATCTGAACCTTGTTTCCTCATCCCTACATAAGCTTCCCTCTTCCTTTTCACAAGACATTCCACCTCTTTTGTGAACCATGGTTCCCTCACTCGGCCATTTCCTCCCTGCCTGACAGGGACATACCTATCAAGGACATCCAGTATATGTTCCTTGAAAAAGTTCCACTTTTCATGAGTTCCTTTCTCTGACAGTTTCTGTTCCCAACTTATGCCCCCTAATTATTCCCTTATCGCATCATAATTACCTCTCCCCCAATTGTAAACCTTGCCCTGCCGTACGGCCCTATCCGTCTCCATTGCAATAACAAAAGACACCGAATTGTGGTCATTATCTCCAAAGTGCTCTCCCACAACCAAATCTAACACTTGGCCCGGTTCATTTCCCAGTACCAAATCCAATGTGGCCTCACCTCTTGTCGGCCTATCCACATATTGTGTCAGGAAACCCTCCTGCACACACTGCACAAAAACTGCCCCATCCGAACTATTTGACCTACAAAGGTTCAAATCAAGATTTGGAAAGTTAAAGTCCTCCATGACAACTACCCTGTGACCCCCACACCTATCCATAATCTGCTTAGCAATTTCTTCCGCCACATCGCTATTACTATTTGGGGGCCTATAGTAAACTCCTAACAATGTGACCGCTCCTTTCCTATTTCTAACCTCAGCCCATATTACCTCAGTGTGCAGATCCCCCTCGAAGTGCCTTTCCGCAGCCCTTAAACTATTAGTACAGATACAGTAGTAACACAGGGTGCTGGGGGAGAGAGGTTACTGAGTGACAGTGTGAGGGAGCTGGATTAACATCAGGAGTGATACAGTCAGTAACACAGTGTGCTGGGGGAGAGAGGTTACTGAGTGAGAGTGTGAGGGAACTGGATTAACATCAGTACAGATACAGTCAGTAACACAGTGTGCTGGGGAATAGGGGTTACAGAGTGACAGTCTGAGGGTGCTGGAATAACATCAGTACAGATACAGTCAGTAACACAGGGTGCTGGGGGGAGAGGGGTTCCTGAGTGACAGTGTGAGGGAGCTGGATTAACATCAGTACAGATACAGTCAGTAACATAGGGTGCTGGGGGGAGAGGGGTTACTGAGTGACAGTGTGAGGGAGCTGGATTAACATCAGTAGAGATACAGTCAGTAACACAGGGTGCTGGGGGAGAGGTGTTACTGAGTGACAGGAGAGGGAGCTGGATTAGCATCAGTAGAGATACAGTCAGTAACACAGGGTGCTGGGGGAGAGGGGTTCCTGAGTGACAGTGTGAGGGAGCTGGATTAACATCAGTAGAGATACAGTCAGTAACACAGGGAGCTGTGGGAGAGGGGTTACTTTGTGACAGTGTGAGGGAGCTGGATTAACATCAGTACAGATACAGTCAGTAACACAGGGTGCTGGGGGAGAGGGGTTACTGAGTGACAGTGTGAGGGAGCTGGATTAACATCAGTACAGATACAGTCAGTAACACAGGGTGCTGGGGAAGAGGGGTTACTGAGTGACAGTGTGAGGGAGCTGGATTAACATCAGTACAGATACAGTCAGTAACACAGTGTGCTGGGGGAGAGAGGTTACTGAATGAGAGTGTGAGGGAGCTGGAATAACATCAGTACAGATACAGTCAGTAACACAGGGTGCTGGGGGAGAGGGGTTACTGAGTGACAGTGTGAGGGAGCTGGATTTACATCAGTACAGATACAGTCAGTAACACATGTGCTGGGGGAGAGAGGTTACTAAATGAGAGTGTGAGGGAGCTGGAATAACATCAGTACAGATACAGTCAGTAACACAGGGTGCTGGGGGAGAGGGGTTACTGAGTGACAGTGTGAGGGAGCTGGATTAACATCAGTACAGATACAGTCAGTAACACAGGGTGCTGGGGGAGAGGGGTTACTGAGTGACAGTGTGAGAGAGCTGGATTAACATCAGTAGAGATACAGTCAGTAACACAGGGAGCTGGGGGAGAGGGGTTACTGAGTGACAGTGTGAGGGAGCTGGATTAACATCAGTACCGATACAGTCAGTAACACAGGGAGCTGGGGGAGAGGGGTTACTGAGTGATAGTGTGAGGGAGCTGGATTAACATCAGTACAGATACAGTCAGTAACACAGGGTGCTGGGGAGAGGGGTTACTGAGTGACAGTGTGAGGGAGCTGGATTTACATCAGTACAGATACAGTCAGTAACACAGTGTGCTGGGGGAGAGAGGTTACTGAATGAGAGTGTGAGGGAGCTGGATTTACATCAGTACAGATACAGTCAGTAACACAGTGTGCTGGGGGAGAGAGGTTACTGAATGAGAATGTGAGGGAGCTGGATTAACATCAGTACAGATACAGTCAGTAACACAGGGTGCTGGGGGAGAGGGGTTACTGAGTGACAGTGTGAGGGAGCTGGATTAACATCAGTAGAGATACAGTCAGTAACACAGGGTGCTGGGGGAGAGGGGTTACTGAGTGACAGTGTGAGGGAGCTGGATTAACATCAGTAGAGATACAGTCAGTAACACAGGGTGCTGGGGGAGAGGGATAACTGAGTGACAGTGTGAGGGAGCTGGATTAACATCAGTACAGATACAGTCAGTAAGAAAGGGTGCTGGGGGAGAGGGGTTACTGAGTGACAGTGTGAGGGAGCTGGATTAACATCAGTAGAGATACAGTCAGTAACACAGGGTGCTGGGGGAGAGGGGTTACTGAGTGACAGTGTGAGGGAGCTGGATTATCATCAGTACAGATACAGTCAGTAACACAGGGTGCTGGGGGAGACGGGTTACTGAGTGACAGTGTGAGGGAGCTGGATTAACATCAGTCTAGATACAGTCAGTAACACAGGGTGCTGGGGTGAGAGGGGTTACAGAGTGACAGTGTGAGGGAGCTGGATTAACACCTGGACAGATACAGTCAGTAACACAGGGTGCTGGGGGAGAGGGGTTACTGAGTGACAGTGTGAGGAAGCTGGATTAACATCAGTACAGATACAGTCAGAAACACAGGGTGCTGGGGGAGAGGGGTGACTGAGTGACAGTGTGAGGGAGCTGGATTTACATCAGTACAGATACAGTCAGTAACACAGTGTGCTGGGGGAGAGAGGTTACTGAATGAGAGTGTGAGGGAGCTGGATTAACATCAGTACAGATACAGTCAGTAACACAGGGTGCTGGGGGAGAGGGGTTACTGAGTGACAGTGTCGGGGAGCTGGATTAACATCAGTACAGATACAGTCAGTAACACAGGGTGCTGGGGGAGAGGGGTTACTGAGTGACAGTGTGAGGGAGCTGGATTAACATCAGTACAGATACAGTCAGTAACACAGGATGCTGGGGGAGAGAGGTTACTGAGTGACAGTGTGAGGGAGCTGGATTAACATCAGTAGAGATACAGTCAGTAACACAGGGTGCTGGGGGAGAGAGGTTACTGAGTGACAGTGTGAGGGAGCTGGATTAACATCAGTAGAGATACAGTCAGTAACACAGTGTGCTGGGGGAGAGGGGTTACAGAGTGACAGTCTGAGTTTGCTGGATTAACATCAGTACAGATACAGACAGGAACACAGGATGCTGGGGGGAGAGGGGTTCCTGAGTGACAGTGTGAGGGAGCTGGATTAACATCAGTACAGATACAGTCAGTAACATAGGGTGCTGGGGGGAGAGGGGTTACTGAGTGACTGTGTGAGGGAGCTGGATTAATATCAGTACAGATTCAGTCAGTTACACAGGGTGCTGCGGGGAGAGGGGTTAATGAGTGACAGTGTGAGGGAGCTGGATTAACATCAGTAGAGATACAGTCAGTAACACAGGGTGCTGGGGGAGAGGTGTTACTGAGTGACAGGAGAGGGAGCTGGATTAGCATCAGTCGAGATACAGTCAGTAACACAGGGTGCTGGGGGAGAGGGGTTACTGAGTGACAGTGTGAGGGAGCTGGATTAACATCAGTAGAG
Source organism: Mustelus asterias (assembly GCF_964213995.1). NCBI lineage: Eukaryota > Metazoa > Chordata > Chondrichthyes > Carcharhiniformes > Triakidae > Mustelus > Mustelus asterias. The sequence goes on along the minus strand of NW_027590342.1, from coordinate 406,820 downwards.
ATACAGTCAGTAACACAGGGTGCTGGGGGAGAGGGGTTACTGAGTGACAGTGTGAGGGAGCAGGATTAACATCAGTACAGATACAGTCAGTAACACAGTGTGCTGGGGGAGAGAGGTTACTGAATGAGAGTGTGAGGGAGCTGGATTTACAGCAGTACAGATACAGTCAGTAACACAGTGTGCTGGGGGAGAGAGGTTACTGAATGAGAGTGTGAGGGAGCTGGATTAACATCAGTACAGATACAGTCAGTAACACAGGGTGCAGGGGGAGAGGGGTTACTGAGTGACAGTGTGAGGGAGCAGGATTAACATCAGTACAGATACAGTCAGTAACACAGGGTGCTGGGGGAGAGGGGTTATTGAGCGACAGTGTGAGGGAACTGGATTAACATCAGTGGAGATACAGTCAGTAACACAGGGTGCTGGGGGAGAGGGGTTACTGAGTGACAGTGTGAGGGAACGGGATTAACATCAGTACAGATACAGTCAGTAAGAAAGGGTGCTGGGGGAGAGGGGTTATTGAGTGACAGGAGAGGGAGCTGGATTAGCATCAGTAGAGATACAGTCAGTAACACAGGGTGCTGGGGGAGAGGGGTTACTGAGTGACAGTGTGAGGGAGCTGGATTATCATCAGTACAGACACAGTCAGTAACACAGGGTGCTGGGGGAGACGGGTTACTGAGTGACAGTGTGAGGGAGCTGGATTAACATCAGTACAGATACAGTCAGTAACACAGGGTGCTGGGGTGAGAGGGGTTACAGAGTGACAGTGTGAGGGAGCTGGATTAACACCTGTACAGATACAGTCAGTAACACAGGGTGCTGGGGGAGAGCGGTTACTGAGTGACAGTGTGAGGGAGCTGGATTTACATCCGTACAGATACAGTCAGTAACACAGTGTGCTGGGGGAGAGAGGTTACTGAATGAGAGTGTGAGGGAGCTGGAATAACATCAGTACAGATACAGTCAGTAACACAGTGTGCTCGGGGAGGAGGTTACTGAGTGAGAGTGTGAGGCAGCTGGATTAACATCAGTACAGATACAGTCAGTAACACAGGGTGCTGGGGGGAGAGGGGTTCCTGAGTGACAGTGTGAGGGAGCTGGATTAACATCAGTACAGATACAGTCAGTAACATAGGGTGCTGGGGGGAGAGGGGTTACTGAGTGACTGTGTGAGGGAGCTGGATTAATATCAGTACAGATGCAGTCAGTTACACAGGGTGCTGCGGGGAGAGGGGTTACTGAGTGACAGTGTGAGGGAGCTGGATTAACATCAGTAGAGATACAGTCAGTAACACAGGGTGCTGGGGGAGAGGTGTTACTGAGTGACAGGAGAGGGAGCTGGATTAGCATCAGTAGAGATACAGTCAGTAACACAGGGTGCTGGGGGAGAGGGGTTCCTGAGTGACAGTGTGAGGGAGCTGGATTAACATCAGTAGAGATACAGTCAGTAACACAGAGAGCTGGGGGAGAGGGGTTACTGAGTGACAGTGTGAGGGAGCTGGATTAACATCAGTACAGATACAGTCAGTAACACAGGGTGCTGGGGGAGAGGGGTTACTGAGTGACAGTGTGAGGGAGCTGGATTTACGTCAGTACAGATACAGTCAGTAACACAGTGTGCTGGGGGAGAGAGGTTACTGAATGAGAGTGTGAGGGAGCTGGATTTACATCAGTACAGATACAGTCAGTAACACAGTGTGCTGGGGGAGAGAGGATACTGAATGAGACTGTGAGGGAGCTGGATTAACATCAGTACAGATACAGTCAGTAACACAGGGTGCTGGGGGAGAGGGGTTACTGAGTGACAGTGTGAGGGAGCTGGATTAACATCAGTACAGATACAGTCAGTAACACAGGGTGCTGGGGGAGAGGGGTGACAGAGTGACAGTGTGAGAGAGCTGGATTAACATCAGTAGAGATACAGTCAGTAACACAGGGAGCTGGGGGAGAGGGGTTACTGAGTGAGAGTGTGAGGGAGCTGGATTAACATCAGTACAGATACAGTCAGTAACACAGTGAGCTGGGGGAGAAGGGTTACTGAGTGACAGTGTGAGGGAGCTGGATTAACATCAGTACAGATACAGTCAGTAACACAGGGTGCTGGGGGAGAGGGGTTACTGAGTGACAGTGTGAGGGAGCTGGATTTACATCAGTACAGATACAGTCATTAACACAGTGTGCTGGGGGAGAGAGGTTACTGAATGAGAGTGTGAGGGAGCTGGATTTACATCAGTACAGGTACAGTCAGTAACACAGTGTGCTGGGGGAGAGAGGTTACTGAATGAGAGTGTGAGGGAGCTGGATTAACATCATTACAGATACAGTCAGTAACACAGGGTGCTGGGGGAGAGGGGCTACTGAGTGACAGTGTGAGGGAGCTGGATTTACATCCGTACAGATACAGTCAGTAACACAGTGTGCTGGGGGAGAGAGGTTACTGAATGAGAGTGTGAGGGAGCTGGATTAACATCAGTACAGATACAGTCAGTAACACAGGGTGCTGGGGGAGTGGGGTTACTGAGTGACAGTGTCGGGGAGCTGGATTAACATCAGTACAGATAGAGTCAGTAACACAGGGTGCTGGGGGAGAGGGGTTACTGAGTGACAGTGTGAGGGAGCTGGATTAACATCAGTACAGATACAGTCAGTAACACAGGGTGCTGGGGGAGAGAGGTTACTGAGTGACAGTGTGAGGGAGCTGGATTAACATCACTAGAGATACAGTCAGTAACACAGGGTGCTGGGGGAGAGGGGTTACTGAGTGACAGTGTGCGGGAGCTGGATTAACATCAGTAGAGATACAGTCAGTAACACAGGGTGCTGGGGGAGAGGGGTTACTGAGTGACAGTGTGAGGGAGCTGGATTAACATCAGTACAGATACAGTCAGTAACACAGTGTGCTCGGGGAGAGAGGTTACTGAGTGAGAGTGTGAGGCAGCTGGATTAACATCAGTACAGATACAGTCAGTAACACAGGGTGCTGGGGGGAGAGGGGTTCCTGAGTGACAGTGTGAGGGAGCTGGATTAACATCAGTACAGATACAGTCAGTAACGTAGGGTGCTGGGGGGAGAGGGGTTACTGAGTGACTGTGTGAGGGAGCTGGATTAATATCAGTACAGATGCAGTCAGTTACACAGGGTGCTGCGGGGAGAGGGGTTACTGAGTGACAGTGTGAGGGAGCTGGATTAACATCAGTAGAGATACAGTCAGTAACACAGGGTGCTGGGGGAGAGGTGTTACTGAGTGACAGGAGAGGGAGCTGGATTAGCATCAGTAGAGATACAGTCAGTAACACAGGGTGCTGGGGGAGAGGGGTTCCTGAGTGACAGTGTGAGGGAGCTGGATTAACATCAGTAGAGATACAGTCAGTAACACAGGGAGCTGGGGGAGAGGGGTTACTGAGTGACAGTGTGAGGGAGCTGGATTAACATCAGTACAGATACAGTCAGTAACACAGGGTGCTGGGGGAGAGGGGTTACTGAGTGACAGTGTGAGAGAGCTGGATTTACGTCAGTACAGATACAGTCAGTAACACAGTGTGCTGGGGGAGAGAGGTTACTGAATGAGAGTGTGAGGGAGCTGGATTTACATCAGTACAGATACAGTCAGTAACACAGTGTGCTGGGGGAGAGAGGATACTGAATGAGAGTGTGAGGGAGCTGGATTAACATCAGTACAGATACAGTCAGTAACACAGGGTGCTGGGAGAGAGGGGTTACAGAGTGACAGTGTGAGAGAGCTGGATTAACATCAGTAGAGATACAGTCAGTAACACAGGGAGCTGGGGGAGAGGGGTTACTGAGTTAGAGTGTGAGGGAGCTGGATTAACATCAGTACAGATACAGTCAGTAACACAGTGAGCTGGGGGAGAAGGGTTACTGAGTGACAGTGTGAGGGAGCTGGATTAACATCAGTACAGATACAGTCAGTAACACAGGGTGCTGGGGAGAGGGGTTACTGAGTGACAGTGTGAGGGAGCTGGATTTACATCAGTACAGATACAGTCATTAACACAGTGTGCTGGGGGAGAGAGGTTACTGAATGAGAGTGTGAGGGAGATGGATTTACATCAGTACAGGTACAGTCAGTAACACAGTGTGCTGGGGGAGAGAGGTTACTGAATGAGAGTGTGAGGGAGCTGGATTAACTTCATTACAGATACAGTCAGTAACACAGGGTGCTGGGGGAGAGGGGTTACTGAGTGACAGTGTGAGGGAGCTGGATTAACATCAGTACAGATACAGTCAGTAACACAGGGTGCTGGGGGAGAGGGGTTACTGAGTGACAGTGTGAGGGAACTGGATTAACATCAGTGGAGATACAATCAGTAACACAGGGTGCTGGGGGAGAGGGGTTACTGAGTGACAGTGTGAGGGAGCTGGATTTACATCAGTAGAGATACAGTCAGTAACACAGGGTGCTGGGGGAGAGGGGTTACTGAGTGACAGTGTGAGGGAGCTGGATTAACATCAGTACAGATACAGTCAGTAAGAAAGGGTGCTGGGGGAGAGGGGTTACTGAGTGACAGTGTGAGGGAGCTGGATTAACATCAGTACAGATACAGTCAGTAACACAGTGTGCTGGGGGAGAGGGGTTACTGAGTGACAGTGTGAGAGAGCTGGATTAACATCAGTACAGATACAGTCAGTAACACAGGGAGCTGGGGGAGAGGGGTTACTGAGTGACAGTGTGAGGGAGCTGGATTAACATCAGTACATATACAGTCAGTAACACAGGGTGCTGGGGTGAGAGAGGTTACAGAGTGACAGTGTGAGGGAGCTGGATTAACACCTGTACAGATACAGTCAGTAACATAGGGTGCTGGGGGGAGAGGGGTTACTGAGTGACTGTGTGAGGGAGCTGGATTAATATCAGTACAGATGCTGTCAGCTACACAGGGTGCTGTGGGGAGAGGGGTTACTGAGTGACAGTGTCAGGGAGCTGGAGTAACATCAGTAGAGATACAGTCAGTAACACAGGGTGCTGGGGGAGAGGTGTTACTGAGTGACAGGAGAGGGAGCTGGATTAGCATCAGTAGAGATACAGTCAGTAACACAGAGTGCTGGGGGAGAGGGGTTCCTGAGTGATAGTGTGAGGGAGCTGGATTAACATCAGTAGAGATACAGTCAGTAACACAGGGAGCTGGGGGAGAGGGGTTACTGAGTGACAGTGTGAGGGAGCTGGATTAACATCAGTACAGATACAGTCAGTAACACAGGGTGCTGGGGGAGAGAGGTTACTGAGTGACAGTGTGAGGGAGCTGGATTAACATCAGTAGAGATACAGTCAGTAACACAGGGTGCTGGGGGAGAGGGGTTACTGAGTGACAGTGTGAGGGAGCTGGATTTACATCAGTACAGATACAGTCAGTAACACAGTGTGCTGGGGGAGAGAGGTTACTGAATGAGAGTGTGAGGGAGCTGGATTTACATCAGTACAGATACAGTCAGTAACACAGTGTGCTGGGGGAGAGAGGTTACTGAATGAGAGTGTGAGGGAGCTGGATTTACATCAGTACAGGTACAGTCAGTAACACAGTGTGCTGGGAGAGGTGTTACTGAGTGACAGGAGAGGGAGCTGGATTAGCATCAGTAGAGATACAGTCAGTAACACAGAGTGCTGGGGGAGAGGGGTTCCTGAGTGACAGTGTGAGGGAGCTGGATTAACATCAGTAGAGATACAGTCAGTAACACAGGGAGCTGGGGGAGAGGGGTTACTGAGTGACAGTGTGAGGGAGCTGGATTAACATCAGTACAGATACAGTCAGTAACACAGGGTGCTGGGGGAGAGAGGTTACTGAGTGACAGTGTGAGGGAGCTGGATTAACATCAGTAGAGATACAGTCAGTAACACAGGGTGCTGGGGGAGAGGGGTTACTGAGTGACAGTGTGCGGGAGCTGGATTAACATCAGTAGAGATACAGTCAGTAACACAGGGTGCTGGGGGAGAGGTGTTACTGAGTGACAGTGTGAGGGAGCTGGATTAACATCAGTACAGATACAGTCAGTAACACAGTGTGCTCGGGGAGAGAGGTTACTGAGTGAGAGTGTGAGGCAGCTGGATTAACATCAGTACAGATACAGTCAGTAACACAGGGTGCTGGGGGGAGAGGGGTTACTGAGTGACAGTGTGAGGGAGCTGGATTAACATCAGTAGAGTTACAGTCATTAACACAGGGTGCTGGGGGAGAGGGGTTACTGAGTGGCAGTGTGAGGGAGCTGGATTAACATCAGTAGAGATACAGTCAGTAACACAGGGTGCTGGGGGAGAGGGGTTACTGAGTGACACTGTGAGGGAGCTGGATTAACATCAGTAGAGATACAGTCAGTAAAAGAGGGTGCTGGGGGAGAGGCGTTACTGAGTGACAGTGTGAGGGAGCTGGATTAACATCAGTACAGATACAGTCAGTAACACAGGGTGCTGGGGGAGAGGGGGTACTGAGTGACAGTGTGAGGGACCTGGATTAACATCAGTACAGATACAGTCAGTAACACAGGGTGCTGGGGGGAGAGGGGTTACTGAGTGACAGTGCGAGGGACCTGAATTAACATCAGTACAGATACAGTCAGTAACACAGGGTGCTGGGGGGAGCGGGGTTACTGAGTGACAGTGTGAGGGAGCTGGATTAACATCAGTAGAGATACAGTCAGTAACACAGGGTGCTGGGGGAGAGGGGTTACTGAGTGGCAGTGTGAGGGAGCTGGATTAACATCAGTAGAGATACAGTCAGTAACATAGGGTGCTGGGGGAGAGGGGTTACTGAGTGACAGTGTGAGGGAGCTGGATTAACATCAGTACAGATACAGTCAGTAACACAGGGTGCTGGGGGGAGAGGGGTTACTGAGTGACAGTATGAGGGAGCTGGATTAACATCAGTAGAGATACAGTCAGTAACACAGGGTGCTGGGGGAGAGAGGTTACTGAGTGACAGTGTGAGGGAGCTGGATTAACATCAGGAGTGATACAGTCAGTAACACAGTGTGCTGGGGGAGAGAGGTTACTGAGTGAGAGTGTGAGGGAGCTGGATTAACATCAGTACAGATACAGTCAATAACACAGCGTGCTGGGGGAGAGGTGTTCCTGAGTGACAGTGTGAGGGAGCTGGATTAACATCAGTACAGATACAGTCAGTAACATAGGGTGCTGGGGGGAGAGGGGTTACTGAGTGACAGTGTGAGGGAGCTGGATTAATATCAGTACAGATGCAGTCAGTTACACAGGGTGCTGCGGGGAGAGGGGTTACTGAGTGACAGTGTGAGGGAGCTGGATTAACATCAGTAGAGATACAGTCAGTAACACAGGGTGCTGGGGGAGAGGTGTTACTGAGTGACAGGAGAGGGAGCTGGATTAGCATCAGTAGAGATACAGTCAGTAACACAGGGTGCTGGGGGAGAGGGGTTCCTGAGTGACAGTGTGAGGGAGCTGGATTAACATCAGTAGAGATACAGTCAGTAACACAGGGAGCTGGGGGAGAGGGGTTACTGAGTGACAGTGTGAGGGAGCTGGATTAACATCAGTACAGATACAGTCAGTAACACAGGGTGCTGGGGGAGAGGGGTTACTGAGTGACAGTGTGAGGGAGCTGGATTTACGTCAGTACAGATACAGTAAGTAACACAGTGTGCTGGGGGAGAGAGGTTACTGAATGAGAGTGTGAGGGGCTGGATTTACATCAGTACAGATACAGTCAGTAACACAGTGTGCTGGGGGAGAGAGGTTACTGAATGAGAGTGTGAGGGAGCTGGATTAACATCAGTACCGATACAGTCAGTAACACAGGGTGCTGGGGGAGAGGGGTTACTGAGTGACAGTGTGAGGGAGCTGGATTAACATCAGTACAGATACAGTCAGTAACACAGGGTGCTGGGGGAGAGGGGTTACAGAGTGACAGTGTGAGAGAGCTGGACTAACATCAGTAGAGATACAGTCAGTAACACAGGGAGCTGGGGGAGAGGGTTAACTGAGTGACAGTGTGAGGGAGCTGGATTAACATCAGTACAGATACAGTCAGTAACACAGTGAGCTGGGGGAGAAGGGTTACTGAGTGACAGTGTGAGGGAGCTGGATTAACATCAGTACAGATACAGTCAGTAACACAGGGTGCTGGGGAGAGGGGTTACTGAGTGACAGTGTGAGGGAGCTGGATTTACATCAGTACAGATACAGTCAGTAACACAGTGTGCTGGGGGAGAGAGGTTACTGAATGAGAGTGTGAGGGAGCTGGATTTACATCATTACAGATACAGTCAGTAACACAGGGTGCTGGGGGAGAGGGGTTACTGAGTGACAGTGTGAGGGAGCTGGATTAACATCAGTACAGATACAGTCAGTAACACAGCGTGCTGGGGGAGAGGGGTTACTGAGTGACAGTGTGAGGGAACTGGATTAACATCAGTGGAGATACAGTCAGTAACACAGGGTGCAGGGGGAGAGGGGTTACTGAGTGACAGTGTGAGGGAGCTGGATTAACATCAGTAGAGATACAGTCAGTAACACAGGGTGCTGGGGGAGAGGGGTTACTGAGTGACAGTGTGAGGGAGCTGGATTAACACCTGTACAGATACAGTCAGTAACATAGGGTGCTGGGGGGAGAGGGGTTACTGAGTGACTGTGTGAGGGAGCTGGATTAATATCATTACAGATGCTGTCAGCTACACAGGGTGCTGCGGGGAGAGGGGTTACTGAGTGACAGTGTGAGGGAGCTGGATTAACATCAGTAGAGATACAGTCAGCAACACAGGGTGCTGGGGGAGAGGGGTTACTGAGTGACAGTGTGAGGGAGCTGGATTAACACCTGTACAGATACAGTCAGCAACATAGGGTGCTGGGGGGAGAGGGGTTACTGAGTGACTGTGTGAGGGAGCTGGATTAATATCAGTACAGATGCTGTCAGCTACACAGGGTGCTGAGGGGAGAGGGGTTACTGAGTGACAGTGTGAGGGAGCTGGATTAACATCAGTAGAGATACAGTCAGTAACACAGGGTGCTGGGGTAGAGGGGTTACTGTGTGACAGTGTGAGGGAGCTGGATTAACATCAGTAGAGATACAGTCAGTAACACAGGGTGCTGGGGGAGAGGTGTTACTGAGTGACAGTGTGAGGGAGCTGGATTAACATCAGTACAGATACAGTCAGTAACACAGGGTGCTGGGTGAGAGGGGTTACTGAGTGACAGTGTGAGGGAGCTGGATTAACACCTGTACAGATACAGTCAGTAACATAGGGTGCTGGGGGGAGAGGGGTTACTGAGTGACTGTGTGAGGGAGCTGGATTAATATCAGTACAGATGCTGTCAGCTACACAGGGTGCTGCGGGGAGAGGGGTTACTGAGTGACAGTGTGAGGGAGCTGGATTAACATCAGTAGAGATACAGTCAGTAACACAGGGTGCTGGGGGAGAGGTGTTACTGAGTGACAGGAGAGGGAGCTGGATTAGCATCAGTAGAGATACAGTCAGTAACACAGGGTGCTGGGGGAGAGGGGTTCCTGAGTGACAGTGTGAGGGAGCTGGATTAACATCAGTAGAGATACAGTCAGTAACACAGGGAGCTGGGCGAGAGGGGTTACTGAGTGACAGTGTGAGGGAGCTGGATTAACATCAGTACAGATACAGTCAGTCACACAGGGTGCTGGGGGAGATGGGTTACTGAGTGACAGTGTGAGGGAGCTGGATTTACGTCAGGACAGATACAGTCAGTAACACAGTGTGCTGGGGGAGAGAGGTTACTGAATGAGAGTGTGAGGGAGCTGGATTTACATCAGTACAGATACAGTCAGTAACACAGTGTGCTGGGGGAGAGATGTTACTGAATGAGAGTGTGAGGGAGCTGGATTAACATCAGTACAGATACAGTCAGTAACACAGGGTGCTGGGGGAGAGGGGTTACTGAGTGACAGTGTGAGGGAGCTGGATTAACATCAGTACAGATACAGTCAGTAACACAGGGTGCTGGGGGAGAGGGGTTACTGAGTGACAGTGTGAGAGAGCTGGATTAACATCAGTACAGATACAGTCAGTAACACAGGGAGCTGGGGGAGAGGGGTTACTGAGTGACAGTGTGAGGGAGCTGGATTAACATCAGTACAGATACAGTCAGTAACACAGTGAGCTGGGGGAGAAGGGTTACTGAGTGACAGTGTGAGGGAGCTGGATTAACATCAGTACAGATACAGTCAGTAACACAGGGTGCTGGGGTGAGAGGGGTTACTGAGTGACAGTGTGAGGGATCTGGATTAACATCAGTACAGATACAGTCAGTAACACAGTGTGCTGGGGGAGAGAGGTTACTGAATGAGAGTGTGAGGGAGCTGGATTAACATCATTACAGATACAGTCAGTAACACAGGGTGCTGGGGGAGAGGGGTTACTGAGTGACAGTGTGAGGGATCTGGATTACCATCAGTACAGATACAGTCAGTAACACAGGGTGCTGGGGGAGAGGGGTTACTGAGTGACAGTGTGAGGGAGCTGGATTAACATCAGTAGAGATACAGTCAGTAACACAGGGTGCTGGGGGAGAGGGGTTACTGAGTGACAGTGTGAGGGAGCTGGATTAACATCAGTACAGATACAGTCAGTAAGAAAGGGTGCTGGGGGAGAGGGGTTACTGAGTGACAGTGTGAGGGAGCTGGATTAACATCAGTACAGATACATTCAGTAACATAGGGTGCTGGGGGAGAGGGGTTACTGAGTGACAGTGTGAGGGAGCTGGATTAACATCAGTAGAGATACAGTCAGTAACACAGGGTTATGGGGGAGAGGGGTTACTGAGTGACAGTGTGAGGGAGCTGGATTTACATCAGTACAGATACAGTCAGTAACACAGGGTGCTGGGGGAGACGGGTTACTGAGTGACAGTGTGAGGGAGCTGGATTAACATCAGTACAGATACAGTCAGTAACACAGGGTGCTGGGGTGAGAGTGGTTACAGAGTGACAGTGTGAGGGAGCTGGATTAACACCTGTACAGATACAGTCAGTAACAGAGGGTGCTGGGGGAGAGGGGTTACTGAGTGACAGTGTGAGGGAGCTGGATTAACATCAGTACAGATACAGTCAGTAACACAGGGTGCTGGGGGAGAGGGGTTACTGAGTGACAGTGTGAGGGAGCTGGATTTACATCAGTACAGATACAGTCATTAACACAGGGTGCTGGGGGAGAGGGGTTACTGAGTGACAGTGTCGGGGAGCTGGATTAACATCAGTACAGATACAGTCAGGAACACAGGGTGCTGGGGGAGAGGGGTTACTGAGTGACAGTGTGAGGGAGCTGGATTAACATCAGTACAGATACAGTCAGTAACACAGTGAGCTGGGGGAGAAGGGTTACTGAGTGACAGTGTGAGGGAGCTGGATTAACATCAGTACAGATACAGTCAGTAACACAGGGTGCTGGGGTGAGAGGGGTTACTGAGTGACAGTGTGAGGGATCTGGATTAACATCAGTACAGATACAGTCAGTAACACAGTGTGCTGGGGGAGAGAGGTTACTGAATGAGAGTGTGAGGGAGCTGGATTAACATCATAACAGATACAGTCAGTAACACAGGGTGCTGGGGGAGAGGGGTTACTGAGTGACAGTGTGAGGGATCTGGATTAACATCAGTACAGATACAGTCAGTAACACAGGGTGCTGGGGGAGAGGGGTTACTGAGTGACAGTGTGAGGGAGCTGGATTAACATCAGTAGAGATACAGTCAGTAACACAGGGTGCTGGGGGAGAGGGGTGACTGAGTGACAGTGTGAGGGAGCTGGATTAACATCAGTACAGATACAGTCAGTAAGAAAGGGTGCTGGGGGAGAGGGGTTACTGAGTGACAGTGTGAGGGAGCTGGATTAACATCAGTACAGATACATTCAGTAACATAGGGTGCTGGGGGAGAGGGGTTACTGAGTGACAGTGTGAGGGAGCTGGATTAACATCAGTAGAGATACAGTCAGTAACACAGGGTTATGGGGGAGAGGGGTTACTGAGTGACAGTGTGAGGGAGCTGGATTTACATCAGTACAGATACAGTCAGTAACACAGGGTGCTGGGGGAGACGGGTTACTGAGTGACAGTGTGAGGGAGCTGGATTAACATCAGTACAGATACAGTCAGTAACACAGGGTGCTGGGGTGAGAGGGGTTACAGAGTGACAGTGTGAGGGAGCTGGATTAACACCTGTACAGATACAGTCAGTAACAGAGGGTGCTGGGGGAGAGGGGTTACTGAGTGACAGTGTGAGGGATCTGGATTAACATCAGTACAGATACAGTCAGTAACACAGTGTGCTGGGGGAGAGAGGTTACTGAATGAGAGTGTGAGGGAGCTGGATTAACATCATTACAGATACAGTCAGTAACACAGGGTGCTGGGGGAGAGGGGTTACTGAGTGACAGTGTGAGGGATCTGGATTACCATCAGTACAGATACAGTCAGTAACACAGGGTGCTGGGGGAGAGGGGTTACTGAGTGACAGTGTGAGGGAGCTGGATTAACATCAGTAGAGATACAGTCAGTAACACAGGGTGCTGGGGGAGAGGGGTTACTGAGTGACAGTGTGAGGGAGCTGGATTAACATCAGTACAGATACAGTCAGTAAGAAAGGGTGCTGGGGGAGAGGGGTTACTGAGTGACAGTGTGAGGGAGCTGGATTAACATCAGTACAGATACATTCAGTAACATAGGGTGCTGGGGGAGAGGGGTTACTGAGTGACAGTGTGAGGGAGCTGGATTAACATCAGTAGAGATACAGTCAGTAACACAGGGTTATGGGGGAGAGGGGTTACTGAGTGACAGTGTGAGGGAGCTGGATTTACATCAGTACAGATACAGTCAGTAACACAGGGTGCTGGGGTGAGAGTGGTTACAGAGTGACAGTGTGAGGGAGCTGGATTAACACCTGTACAGATACAGTCAGTAACAGAGGGTGCTGGGGGAGAGGGGTTACTGAGTGACAGTGTGAGGGAGCTGGATTAACATCAGTACAGATACAGTCAGTAACACAGGGTGCTGGGGGAGAGGGGTTACTGAGTGACAGTGTGAGGGAGCTGGATTTACATCAGTACAGATACAGTCATTAACACAGGGTGCTGGGGGAGAGGGGTTACTGAGTGACAGTGTCGGGGAGCTGGATTAACATCAGTACAGATACAGTCAGGAACACAGGGTGCTGGGGGAGAGGGGTTACTGAGTGACAGTGTGAGGGAGCTGGATTAACATCAGTACAGATACAGTCAGTAACACAGTGAGCTGGGGGAGAAGGGTTACTGAGTGACAGTGTGAGGGAGCTGGATTAACATCAGTACAGATACAGTCAGTAACACAGGGTGCTGGGGTGAGAGGGGTTACTGAGTGACAGTGTGAGGGATCTGGATTAACATCAGTACAGATACAGTCAGTAACACAGTGTGCTGGGGGAGAGAGGTTACTGAATGAGAGTGTGAGGGAGCTGGATTAACATCATAACAGATACAGTCAGTAACACAGGGTGCTGGGGGAGAGGGGTTACTGAGTGACAGTGTGAGGGATCTGGATTAACATCAGTACAGATACAGTCAGTAACACAGGGTGCTGGGGGAGAGGGGTTACTGAGTGACAGTGTGAGGGAGCTGGATTAACATCAGTGGAGATACAGTCAGTAACACAGGGTGCTGGGGGAGAGGGGTGACTGAGTGACAGTGTGAGGGAGCTGGATTAACATCAGTACAGATACAGTCAGTAAGAAAGGGTGCTGGGGGAGAGGGGTTACTGAGTGACAGTGTGAGGGAGCTGGATTAACATCAGTACAGATACATTCAGTAACATAGGGTGCTGGGGGAGAGGGGTTACTGAGTGACAGTGTGAGGGAGCTGGATTAACATCAGTAGAGATACAGTCAGTAACACAGGGTTATGGGGGAGAGGGGTTACTGAGTGACAGTGTGAGGGAGCTGGATTTACATCAGTACAGATACAGTCAGTAACACAGGGTGCTGGGGGAGACGGGTTACTGAGTGACAGTGTGAGGGAGCTGGATTAACATCAGTACAGATACAGTCAGTAACACAGGGTGCTGGGGTGAGAGGGGTTACAGAGTGACAGTGTGAGGGAGCTGGATTAACACCTGTACAGATACAGTCAGTAACAGAGGGTGCTGGGGGAGAGGGGTTACTGAGTGACAGTGTGAGGGAGCTGGATTAACATCAGTGGAGATACAGTCAGTAACACAGGGTGCTGGGGGAGAGGTGTTACTGAGTGACAGGAGAGGGAGCTGGATTAGCATCAGTAGAGATACAGTCAGTAACACAGGGTGCTGGGGGAGAGGGGTTCCTGAGTGACAGTGTGAGGGAGCTGGATTAACATCAGTGGAGATACAGTCAGTAACACAGGGTGCTGGGGGAGAGGGGTTACTGAGTGACAGTGTGAGGGAGCTGGATTAACATCAGTAGAGATACAGTCAGTAACACAGGGTGCTGGGGTGAGAGGGGTTACAGAGTGACAGTGTGAGGGAGCTGGATTAACACCTGTACTGATACAGTCAGTAACAGACGGTGCTGGGGGAGAGGGGTTACTGAGTGACAGTGTGAGGGAGCTGGATTAACATCAGTACAGATACAGTCAGTAACACAGGGTGCTGCGGGGAGAGGGTTTACTGAGTGACAGTGTGAGGGAGCTGGATTAACATCAGTAGAGATACAGTCAGTAACACAGGGAGCTGGGGGAGAGGTGTTACTGAGTGACAGGAGAGGGAGCTGGATTAGCATCAGTAGAGGTACAGTCAGTAACACAGGGTGCTGGGGAAGAGGGGTTCCTGACTGACAGTGTGAGGGAGCTGGATTAACATCAGTAGAGATACAGTCAGTAACACAGGGAGCTGGGGGAGAGGGGTTACTGAGTGACAGTGTGAGGGAGCTGGATTAACATCAGTACAGATACAGTCAGTAACACAGGGTGCTGGGGGAGAGGGGTTACTGAGTGACAGTGTGAGGGAGCTGGATTTACGTCAGTACAGATACAGTCAGTAACACAGTGTGCTGGGGGAGAGAGGTTACTGAATGAGAGTGTGAGGGAGCTGGATTTACATCAGTACAGATACAGTCAGTAACACAGGGTGCTGGGGGAGAGGGGTTACTGAGTGACAGTGTGAGGGAGCTGGATTAACATCAGTACAGATACAGTCAGTAACACAGGGTGCTGGGGGAGAGGGGTTACAGAGTGACAGTGTGAGAGAGCTGGATTAACATCAGTAGAGATACAGTCAGTAACACAGGGAGCTGGGGGAGAGGGGTTACTGAGTGACAGTGTGAGGGACCTGGATTAACATCTGTACAGATACAGTCAGTAACACAGTGAGCTGGGGGGGAAGGGTTACTGAGTGACAGTGTGAGGGAGCTGGATTAACATCAGTACAGATACAGTCAGTAACACAGGGTGCTGGGGAGAGGGGTTACTGAATGACAGTGTGAGGGAGCTGGATTTACATCAGTACAGATACAGTCAGTAACACAGTGTGCTGGGGGAGAGAGGTTACTGAATGAGAGTGTGAGGGAGCTGGATTTACATCAGTACAGATACAGTCAGTAACACAGTGTGCTGGGGGAGAGAGGTTACTGAATGAGAGTGTGAGGGAGCTGGATTAACATCATTACAGATACAGTCAGTAACACAGGGTGCTGGGGGAGAGGGGTTACTGAGTGACAGTGTGAGGGAGCTGGATTAACATCAGTACAGATACAGTCAGTAACACAGGGTGCTGGGGGAGAGGGGTTACTGAGTGACAGTGTGAGGGAACTGGATAAACATCAGTGGAGATACAGTCAGTAACACAGGGTGCTGGGGGAGAGGTGTTACTGAGTGACAGGAGAGGGAGCTGGATTAGCATCAGTAGAGATACAGTCAGTAACACAGGGTGCTGGGGGAGAGGGGTTCCTGAGTGACAGTGTGAGGGAGCTGGATTAACATCAGTAGAGATACAGTCAGTAACACAGGGAGCTGGGGGAGAGGGGTTACTGAGTGACAGCGTGAGGGAGCTGGATTAACATCAGTACAGATACAGTCAGTAACACAGGGTGCTGGGGGAGAGGGGTTACTGAGTGACAGTGTGAGGGAGCTGGATTTACGTCAGTACAGATACAGTCAGTAACACAGTGTGCTGGGGGAGAGAGGTTACTGAATGAGAGTGTGAGGGAGCTGGATTTACATCAGTACAGATACAGTCAGTAACACTGGGTGCTGGGGGAGAGGGGTTACTGAGTGACAGTGTGAGGGAGCTGGATTAACATCAGTACAGATACAGTCAGTAACACAGGGTGCTGGGGGAGAGGGGTTACAGAGTGACAGTGTGAGAGAGCTGGATTAACATCAGTAGAGATACAGTCAGTAACACAGGGAGCTGGGGGAGAGGGGTTACTGAGTGACAGTGTGAGGGAGCTGGATTAACATCAGTACAGATACAGTCAGTAACACAGGGTGCTGGGGTGAGAGGGGTTACTGAGTGACAGTGTGAGGGATCTGGATTAACATCAGTACAGATACAGTCAGTAACACAGTGTGCTGGGGGAGAGAGGTTACTGAATGAGAGTGTGAGGGAGCTGGATTAACATCATTACAGATACAGTCAGTAACACAGGGTGCTGGGGGAGAGGGGTTACTGAGTGACAGTGTGAGGGATCTGGATTAACATCAGTACAGATACAGTCAGTAACACAGGGTGCTGGGGGAGAGGGGTTACTGAGTGACAGTGTGAGGGAGCTGGATTAACATCAGTAGAGATACAGTCAGTAACACAGGGTGCTGGGGGAGAGGGGTTACTGAGTGACAGTGTGAGGGAGCTGGATTAACATCAGTACAGATACAGTCAGTAAGAAAGGGTGCTGGGGGAGAGGGGTTACTGAGTGACAGTGTGAGGGAGCTGGATTAACATCAGTACAGATACATTCAGTAACATAGGGTGCTGGGGGAGAGGGGTTACCGAGTGACAGTGTGAGGGAGCTGGATTAACATCAGTAGAGATACAGTCAGTAACACAGGGTTATGGGGGAGAGGGGCTACTGAGTGACAGTGTGAGGGAGCTGGATTTACATCAGTACAGATACAGTCAGTAACACAGGGTGCTGGGGGAGACGGGTTACTGAGTGACAGTGTGAGGGAGCTGGATTAACATCAGTACAGATACAGTCAGTAACACAGGGTGCTGGGGTGAGAGGGGTTACAGAGTGACAGTGTGAGGGAGCTGGATTAACACCTGTACAGATACAGTCAGTAACAGAGGGTGCTGGGGGAGAGGGGTTACTGAGTGACAGTGTGAGGGAGCTGGATTAACATCAGTACAGATACAGTCAGTAACACAGGGTGCTGGGGGAGAGGGGTTACTGAGTGACAGTGTGAGGGAGCTGGATTTACATCAGTACAGATACAGTCATTAACACAGGGTGCTGGGGGAGAGGGGTTACTGAGTGACAGTGTCGGGGAGCTGGATTAACATCAGTACAGATACAGTCAGGAACACAGGGTGCTGGGGGAGAGGGGTTTCTGAGTGACAGTGTGAGGGAGCTGGATTAACATCAGTACAGATACAGTCAGTAACACAGGGTGCTGGGGGAGAGAGGTTACTGAGTGACAGTGTGAGGGAGCTGGATTAACATCAATAGAGATACAGTCAGTAACACAGGGTGCTGGGGGAGAGGGGTTACTGAGTGACAGTGTGAGGGAGCTGGATTAACATCAGTACAGATACAGTCAGTAACATAGGGTGCTGGGGGGAGAGGGGTTACTGAGTGACTGTGTGAGGGAGCTGGATTAACATCAGTACAGATACAGTCAGTAACACAGGGTGCTGGGGGGAGAGGGGTTCCTGAGTGACAGTGTGAGGGAGCTGGATTAACATCAGTACAGATACAGTCAGTAACATAGGGTGCTGGGGGGAGAGGAGTTACTGAGTGACTGTGTGAGGGAGCTGGATTAATATCAGTACAGATGCAGTCAGTTACACAGGGTGCTGCGGGGAGAGGGGTTACTGAGTGACAGTGTGAGCGAGCTGGATTAACATCAGTAGAGATACAGTCAGAAACACAGGGTGCTGGGGGAGAGGTGTTACTGAGTGACAGGAGAGGGAGCTGGATTAGCATCAGTAGAGATACAGTCAGTAACACAGGGTGCTGGGGGAGAGGGGTTCCTGAGTGACAGTGTGAGGGAGCTGGATTAACATCAGTAGAGATACAGTCAGTAACAGAGGGAGCTGGGGGAGAGGGGTTACTGAGTGACAGTGTGAGGGAGCTGGATTAACATCAGTACAGATACAGTCAGTAACACAGTGAGCTGGGGGAGAAGGGTTACTGAGTGACAGTGTGAGGGAGCTTGATTAACATCAGTACAGATACAGTCAGTAACACAGGGTGCTGGGGAGAGGGGTTACTGAGTGACAGTGTGAGGGAGCTGGATTTACATCAGTACAGATACAGTCAGTGACACAGTGTGCTGGGGGAGAGAGGTTACTGAATGAGAGTGTGAGGGAGCTGGATTTACATCATTACCGATACAGTCAGTAACACAGGGTGCTGGGGGAGAGGGGTTACTGAGTGACAGTGTGAGGGAGCTGGATTAACATCAGTACAGATACAGTCAGTAACACAGGGTGCTGGGGGAGAGGGGTTACTGAGTGACAGTGTGAGGGAACTGGATTAACATCAGTGGAGATACAGTCAGTAACACAGGGTGCTGGGGGAGAGGGGTTACTGAGTGACAGTGTGAGGGAGCTGGATTAACATCAGTAGAGATACAGTCAGTAACACAGGGTGCTGGGGGAGAGGGGTTACTGAGTGACAGTGTGAGGGAGCTGGATTAACATCAGTACAGATACAGTCAGTAACACAGTGAGCTGGGGGAGAAGGGTTACTGAGTGACAGTGTGAGGGAGCTGGATTAACATCAGTACAGATACAGTCAGTAACACAGTGTGCTGGGGGAGAGAGGTTACTGAATGAGAGTGTGAGGGAGCTGGATTTACATCAGTACAGATACAGTCAGTAACACAGTGTGCTGGGGGAGAGAGGTTACTGAATGAGAGTGTGAGGGAGCTGGATTAACATCATTACAGATACAGTCAGTAACACAGGGTGCTGGGGGAGAGGGGTTACTGAGTGACAGTGTGAGGGAGCTGGATTAACATCAGGACAGATACAGTCAGTAACATAGGGTGCTGGGGGAGAGGGGTTACTGAGTGACAGTGTGAGGGAACTGGATTAACATCAGTGGAGATACAGTCAGTAACACAGGGTGCTGGGGGAGAGGGGTTACTGAGTGGCAGTGTGAGGGAGCTGGATTAACATCAGTAGAGATACAGTCAGTAACACAGGGTGCTGGGGGAGAGGGGTTACTGAGTGACAGTGTGAGGGAGCTGGATTAACATCAGTACAGATACAGTCAGTACGAAAGTGTGCTGGGGGAGAGGGGTTACTGAGTGACAGTGTGAGGGAGCTGGATTAACATCAGTAGAGATACAGTCAGTAACACAGGGTTATGGGGGAGAGGGGTTACTGAGTGACAGTGTGAGGGAGCTGGATTTACATCAGTACAGATACAGTCAGTAACACAGGGTGCTGGGGGAGACGGGTTACTGAGTGACAGTGTGAGGGAGCTGGATTAACATCAGTACAGATACAGTCAGTAACACAGGGTGCTGGGGTGAGAGGGGTTACAGAGTGACGGTGTGAGGGAGCTGGATTAACACCTGTACAGATACAGTCAGTAACAGAGGGTGCTGGGGGAGAGGGGTTACTGAGTGACAGTGTGAGGGAGCTGGATTAAAATCAGTACAGATACAGTCAGTAACACAGGGTGCTGGGGGAGAGGGGTTACTGAGTGACAGTGTGAGGGAGCTGGATTTACATCAGTACAGATACAGTCAGGAACACAGGGTGCTGGGGGAGAGGGGTTACTGAGTGACAGTGTGAGGGAGCTGGATTAACATCAGTACAGATACAGTCAGTAACACAGGGTGCTGGAGGAGAGGGGTTACTGAGTGACAGTGTGAGGGAGCTGGATTAACATCAGTACAGATACAGTCAGTAACACAGGGTGCTGGGGGAGAGGGGTTACTGAGTGACAGTGTGAGGGAGCTGGATTAACATCAATAGAGATACAGTCAGTAACACAGGGTGCTGGGGGAGAGGGGTTACTGAGTGACAGTGTGAGGGAGCTGGATTAACATCAGTACAGATACAGTCAGTAACATAGGGTGCTGGGGGGAGAGGGGTTACTGAGTGACTGTGTGAGGGAGCTGGATTAACATCAGTGGAGATACAGTCAGTAACACAGGGTGCTGGGGGAGAGGTGTTACTGAGTGACAGGAGAGGGAGCTGGATTAGCATCAGTAGAGATACAGTCAGTAACACAGGGTGCTGGAGGAGAGGGGTTCCTGAGTGACAGTGTGAGGGAGCTGGATTAACATCAGTGGAGATACAGTCAGTAACACAGGGTGCTGGGGGAGAGGGGTTACTGAGTGACAGTGTGAGGGAGCTGGATTAACATCAGTAGAGATACAGTCAGTAACACAGGGTGCTGGGGTGAGAGGGGTTACAGAGTGACAGTGTGAGGGAGCTGGATTAACACCTGTACTGATACAGTCAGTAACAGACGGTGCTGGGGGAGAGGGGTTACTGAGTGACAGTGTGAGGGAGCTGGATTAACATCAGTACAGATACAGTCAGTCACACAGGGTGCTGCGGGGAGAGGGGTTACTGAGTGACAGTGTGAGGGAGCTGGATTAACATCAGTAGAGATACAGTCAGTAACACAGGGAGCTGGAGGAGAGGTGTTACTGAGTGACAGGAGAGGGAGCTGGATTAGCATCAGTAGAGGTACAGTCAGTAACACAGGGTGCTGGGGGAGAGGGGTTCCTGAGTGACAGTGTGAGGGAGCTGGATTAACATCAGTAGAGATACAGTCAGTAACACAGGGAGCTGGGGGAGAGGGGTTACTGAGTGACAGTGTGAGGGAGCTGGATTAACATCAGTACAGATACAGTCAGTAACACAGGGTGCTGGGGGAGAGGGGTTACTGAGTGACAGTGTGAGGGAGCTGGATTTACGTCAGTACAGATACAGTCAGTAACACAGTGTGCTGGGGGAGAGAGGTTACTGAATGAGAGTGTGAGGGAGCTGGATTTACATCAGTACAGATACAGTCAGTAACACAGGGTGCTGGGGGAGAGGGGTTACTGAGTGACAGTGTGAGGGAGCTGGATTAACATCAGTACAGATACAGTCAGTAACACAGGGTGCTGGGGGAGAGGGGTTACAGAGTGACAGTGTGAGAGAGCTGGATTAACATCAGTAGAGATACAGTCAGTAACACAGGGAGCTGGGGGAGAGGGGTTACTGAGTGACAGTGTGAGGGACCTGGATTAACATCAGTACAGATACAGTCAGTAACACAGTGAGCTGGGGGGGAAGGGTTACTGAGTGACAGTGTGAGGGAGCTGGATTAACATCAGTACAGATACAGTCAGTAACACAGGGTGCTGGGGAGAGGGGTTACTGAATGACAGTGTGAGGGAGCTGGATTTACATCAGTACAGATACAGTCAGTAACACAGTGTGCTGGGGGAGAGAGGTTACTGAATGAGAGTGTGAGGGAGCTGGATTTACATCAGTACAGATACAGTCAGTAACACAGTGTGCTGGGGGAGAGAGGTTACTGAATGAGAGTGTGAGGGAGCTGGATTAACATCATTACAGATACAGTCAGTAACACAGGGTGCTGGGGGAGAGGGGTTACTGAGTGACAGTGTGAGGGAGCTGGATTAACATCAGTACAGATACAGTCAGTAACACAGGGTGCTGGGGGAGAGGGGTTACTGAGTGACAGTGTGAGGGAACTGGATAAACATCAGTGGAGATACAGTCAGTAACACAGGGTGCTGGGGGAGAGGTGTTACTGAGTGACAGGAGAGGGAGCTGGATTAGCATCAGTAGAGATACAGTCAGTAACACAGGGTGCTGGGGGAGAGGGGTTCCTGAGTGACAGTGTGAGGGAGCTGGATTAACATCAGTAGAGATACAGTCAGTAACACAGGGAGCTGGGGGAGAGGGGTTACTGAGTGACAGCGTGAGGGAGCTGTATTAACATCAGTACAGATACAGTCAGTAACACAGGGTGCTGGGGGAGAGGGGTTACTGAGTGACAGTGTGAGGGAGCTGGATTTACGTCAGTACAGATACAGTCAGTAACACAGTGTGCTGGGGGAGAGAGGTTACTGAATGAGAGTGTGAGGGAGCTGGATTTACATCAGTACAGATACAGTCAGTAACACAGGGTGCTGGGGGAGAGGGGTTACTGAGTGACAGTGTGAGGGAGCTGGATTAACATCAGTACAGATACAGTCAGTAACACAGGGTGCTGGGGGAGGGGGGTTACAGAGTGACAGTGTGAGAGAGCTGGATTAACATCAGTAGAGATACAGTCAGTAACACAGGGAGCTGGGGGAGAGGGGTTACTGAGTGACAGTGTGAGGGAGCTGGATTAACATCAGTACAGATACAGTCAGTAACACAGTGTGCTGGGGGAGAGAGGTTACTGAATGAGAGTGTGAGGGAGCTGGATTAACATCATTACAGATACAGTCAGTAACACAGGGTGCTGGGGGAGAGGGGTTACTGAGTGACAGTGTGAGGGAGCTGGATTAACATCAGTACAGATACAGTCAGTAACACAGGGTGCTGGGGGAGAGGGGTTACTGAGTGACAGTGTGAGGGAACTGGATTAACATCAGTGGAGATACAGTCAGTAACACAGGGTGCTGGGGGAGAGGGGTTACTGAGTGACAGTGTGAGGGAGCTGGATTAACATCAGTACAGATACAGTCAGTAACACAGGGTGCTGGGGGAGAGGGGTTACTGAGTGACAGTGTGAGGGAGCTGGATTTACGTCAGTACAGATACAGTCAGTAACACAGTGTGCTGGGGGAGAGAGGTTACTGAATGAGAGTGTGAGGGAGCTGGATTTACATCAGTACAGATACAGTCAGTAACACAGGGTGCTGGGGGAGAGGGGTTACTGAGTGACAGTGTGAGGGAGCTGGATTAACATCAGTACAGATACAGTCAGTAACACAGTGTGCTGGGGGCGAGGGGTTACAGAGTGACAGTGTGAGAGAGCTGGATTAACATCAGTAGAGATACAGTCAGTAACACAGGGAGCTGGGGGAGAGGGGTTACTGAGTGACAGTGTGAGGGAGCTGGATTAACATCAGTACAGATACAGTCAGTAACACAGTGAGCTGGGGGAGAAGGGTTACTGAGTGACAGTGTGAGGGAGCTGGATTAACATCAGTACAGATACAGTCAGTAACACAGGGTGCTGGGGAGAGGGGTTACTGAGTGACAGTGTGAGGGAGCTGGATTTACATCAGTACAGATACAGTCAGTAACACAGTGTGCTGGGGGAGAGAGGTTACTGAATGAGAGTGTGAGGGAGCTGG
Source organism: Mustelus asterias (assembly GCF_964213995.1). Lineage (NCBI taxonomy): Eukaryota > Metazoa > Chordata > Chondrichthyes > Carcharhiniformes > Triakidae > Mustelus > Mustelus asterias. The sequence goes on along the minus strand of NW_027590342.1, from coordinate 383,379 downwards.
ATTTACATCAGTACAGATACAGTCAGTAACACAGTGTGCTGGGGGAGAGAGGTTACTGAATGAGAGTGTGAGGGAGCTGGATTAACATCATTACAGATACAGTCAGTAACACAGGGTGCTGGGGGAGAGGGGTTACTGAGTGACAGTGTGAGGGAGCTGGATTAACATCAGTACAGATACAGTCAGTAACACAGGGTGCTGGGGGAGAGGGGTTACAGAGTGACAGTGTGAGAGAGCTGGATTAACATCAGTAGAGATACAGTCAGTAACACAGGGAGCTGGGGGAGAGGGGTTACTGAGTGACAGTGTGAGGGACCTGGATTAACATCAGTACAGATACAGTCAGTAACACAGTGAGCTGGGGGGGAAGGGTTACTGAGTGACAGTGTGAGGGAGCTGGATTAACATCAGTACAGATACAGTCAGTAACACAGGGTGCTGGGGAGAGGGGTTACTGAATGACAGTGTGAGGGAGCTGGATTTACATCAGTACAGATACAGTCAGTAACACAGTGTGCTGGGGGAGAGAGGTTACTGAATGAGAGTGTGAGGGAGCTGGATTTACATCAGTACAGATACAGTCAGTAACACAGTGTGCTGGGGGAGAGAGGTTACTGAATGAGAGTGTGAGGGAGCTGGATTAACATCATTACAGATACAGTCAGTAACACAGGGTGCTGGGGGAGAGGGGTTACTGAGTGACAGTGTGAGGGAGCTGGATTAACATCAGTACAGATACAGTCAGTAACACAGGGTGCTGGGGGAGAGGGGTTACTGAGTGACAGTATGAGGGAACTGGATAAACATCAGTGGAGATACAGTCAGTAACACAGGGTGCTGGGGGAGAGGTGTTACTGAGTGACAGGAGAGGGAGCTGGATTAGCATCAGTAGAGATACAGTCAGTAACACAGGGTGCTGGGGGAGAGGGGTTCCTGAGTGACAGTGTGAGGGAGCTGGATTAACATCAGTAGAGATACAGTCAGTAACACAGGGAGCTGGGGGAGAGGGGTTACTGAGTGACAGCGTGAGGGAGCTGGATTAACATCAGTACAGATACAGTCAGTAACACAGGGTGCTGGGGGAGAGGGGTTACTGAGTGACAGTGTGAGGGAGCTGGATTTACGTCAGTACAGATACAGTCAGTAACACAGTGTGCTGGGGGAGAGAGGTTACTGAATGAGAGTGTGAGGGAGCTGGATTTACATCAGTACAGATACAGTCAGTAACACAGGGTGCTGGGGGAGAGGGGTTACTGAGTGACAGTGTGAGGGAGCTGGATTAACATCAGTACAGATACAGTCAGTAACACAGGGTGCTGGGGGTGGGGGGTTACAGAGTGACAGTGTGAGAGAGCTGGATTAACATCAGTAGAGATACAGTCAGTAACACAGGGAGCTGGGGGAGAGGGGTTACTGAGTGACAGTGTGAGGGAGCTGGATTAACATCAGTACAGATACAGTCAGTAACACAGTGTGCTGGGGGAGAGAGGTTACTGAATGAGAGTGTGAGGGAGCTGGATTAACATCATTACAGATACAGTCAGTAACACAGGGTGCTGGGGGAGAGGGGTTACTGAGTGACAGTGTGAGGGAGCTGGATTAACATCAGTACAGATACAGTCAGTAACACAGGGTGCTGGGGGAGAGGGGTTACTGAGTGACAGTGTGAGGGAACTGGATTAACATCAGTGGAGATACAGTCAGTAACACAGCGTGCTGGGGGAGAGGGGTTACTGAGTGACAGTGTGAGGGAGCTGGATTAACATCAGTAGAGATACAGTCAGTAACACAGGGTGCTGGGGAGAGGGGTTACTGAGTGACAGTGTGAGGGAGCTGGATTTACATCAGTACAGATACAGTCAGTAACACAGTGTGCTGGGGGAGAGAGGTTACTGAATGAGAGTGTGAGGGAGCTGGATTTACATCAGTACAGATACAGTCAGTAACACAGTGTGCTGGGGGAGAGAGGTTACTGAATGAGAGTGTGAGGGAGCTGGATTAACATCATTACAGATACAGTCAGTAACACAGGGTGCTGGGGGAGAGGGGTTACTGAGTGACAGTGTGAGGGAGCTGGATTAACATCAGTACAGATACAATCAGTAACACAGGGTGCTGGGGGAGAGGGGTTACTGAGTGACAGTGTGAGGGAACTGGATTAACATCAGTGGAGATACAGTCAGTAACACAGGGTGCTGGGGGAGAGGTGTTACTGAGTGACAGGAGAGGGAGCTGGATTAGCATCAGTAGAGATACAGTCAGTAACACAGGGTGCTGGGGGAGAGGGGTTCCTGAGTGACAGTGTGAGGGAGCTGGATTAACATCAGTAGAGATACAGTCAGTAACACAGGGAGCTGGGGGAGAGGGGTTACTGAGTGACAGTGTGAGGGAGCTGGATTAACATCAGTACAGATACAGTCAGTAACACAGGGTGCTGGGGGAGAGGGGTTACTGAGTGACAGTGTGAGGGAGCTGGATTTACGTCAGTACAGATACAGTCAGTAACACAGTGTGCTGGGGGAGAGAGGTTACTGAATGAGAGTGTGAGGGAGCTGGATTTACATCAGTACAGATACAGTCAGTAACACAGGGTGCTGGGGGAGAGGGGTTACTGAGTGACAGTGTGAGGGAGCTGGATTAACATCAGTACAGATACAGTCAGTAACACAGTGTGCTGGGGGCGAGGGGTTACAGAGTGACAGTGTGAGAGAGCTGGATTAACATCAGTAGAGATACAGTCAGTAACACAGGGAGCTGGGGGAGAGGGGTTACTGAGTGACAGTGTGAGGGAGCTGGATTAACATCAGTACAGATACAGTCAGTAACACAGTGAGCTGGGGGAGAAGGGTTACTGAGTGACAGTGTGAGGGAGCTGGATTAACATCAGTACAGATACAGTCAGTAACACAGGGTGCTGGGGAGAGGGGTTACTGAGTGACAGTGTGAGGGAGCTGGATTTACATCAGTACAGATACAGTCAGTAACACAGTGTGCTGGGGGAGAGAGGTTACTGAATGAGAGTGTGAGGGAGCTTGATTTACATCAGTACAGATACAGTCAGTAACACAGTGTGCTGGGGGAGAGAGGTTACTGAATGAGAGTGTGAGGGAGCTGGATTAACATCATTACAGATACATTCAGTAACACAGGGTGCTGGGGGAGAGGGGTTACTGAGTGACAGTGTGAGGGAGCTGGATTAACATCAGTACAGATACAGTCAGTAACACAGGGTGCTGGGGGAGAGGGGTTACTGAGTGACAGTGTGAGGGAACTGGATTAACATCAGTGGAGATACAGTCAGTAACACAGGGTGCTGGGGGAGAGGGGTTACTGAGTGACAGTGTGAGGGAGCTGGATTAACATCAGTAGAGATACAGTCAGTAACACAGGGTGCTGGGGGAGAGGGGTTACTGAGTGAGAGTGTGAGGGAGCTGGATTAACATCAGTACAGATACAGTCAGTAAGAAAGGGTGCTGGGGGAGAGGGGTTACTGAGTGACAGTGTGAGGGAGCTGGATTAACATCAGTAGAGATACAGTCAGTAACACAGGGTGCTGGGGGAGAGGGGTTACTGAGTGACAGTGTGAGGGAGCTGGATTAACATCAGTAGAGATACAGTCAGTAACACAGGGTGCTGGGGGAGAGGGGTTACTGAGTGGCAGTGTGAGGGAGCTGGATTAACATCAGTAGAGATACAGTCAGTAACACAGGGTGCTGGGGGAGAGTGGTTACTGAGTGACAGTGTGAGGGAGCTGGATTAACATCAGTACAGATACAGTCAGTAACACAGGGTGCTGGGGGAGAGGGGTTACTGAGTGACAGTGTGAGGGACCTGGATTAACATCAGTACAGATACAGTCAGTAACACAGGGTGCTGGGGGAGAGGGGTTACTGAGTGACAGTGTGAGGGAGCTGGATTAACATCAGTACAGATCCAGTCAGTAACACAGGGTGCTGGGGGGAGAGGGGTTACTGAGTGACAGTGTGAGGGAGCTGGATTAACATCAGCAGAGATAGATTCAGTAACACAGGGCGCTGGGGGAGAGAGGGGTTACTGAGTGACAGTATGAGGGAGCTCATTGTTCCACAGGAGCAGGCTGAGGGTGAGGGAGCTTGTTTGTGCATTATATTTATTTATTTATTTCTCAGTTAAACTTGTGACAAAATTCAGCGTGTTTTTTCAAAACAGGAAGTAGGCCCAGCAGCAGCCTGGGAAGGTTTTGGAGGGTTTTAAAGTAGGGCGCACTTTTGAGCGGACAGCGTTGTTAGCGGGCAGCGGACTGACCAGGGGGCAGAGTGAGAGCTGAAGGGCTTTGGCTCAAAACGGGCTTCCGCCAGAACAGGCAGAGGCGAGAGGAGGTTTTTTCTTTTTCAGAAAGTTTATTCCTGTTTTTCCGCAGAGTTAAAAAAAATGCCAGGCAAGATGTTGGAATGCTCCTCCTCCAGGATATGGGAGATCAGGGAGACCTCCGGTGTCCCTGATGACAACACCTGCAAAAGATGGATCCAGCTGCAACTGCTAGCAAAGCGTGTTCGGGAACTGGAGCAGGAGCTTGATGACCTCCATCTAATTCTGGAGAATGAGGAGTTTATAGACAGTAGCTTTAGGGAGATAGTTACACCTAAGCAGCAGAGCACAGGAAATTAGGTTACTGTAAGGAGAGGAAATGGCAGTGTGAAAGGACAGACAGAGCAGGGTTCCCCTGTGGCCATACCCCTCCACAACAGGTATACTGAATTGGATACTGTTGTGGGAGATGCTTTACCTGGGACAAGCTGCGACAGCCGGAACTCTGATACTGAGTCTGGTTCGACAGCGCAAAAGGGTGGGATGAAGAAGAGGAGAGCAGTAGTGATAGGGGACTCGATGGTCAGAGGTACGGACAGGAGGTTCTGTGGTCGGGACAGAGACTCCCGCATGGTTTGTTGCCTCCCGGGTGCCAAGGTCAGGGATGTCTCCGATCGCGTGCACAGCGTTCTAAAGTGGGAAGGTGATCAGCCAGGTGTCGTGGTACACGTCGGTACAAATGACGTGGGAAGGAAGAGTGAGGAGGTCCTGAAGGGTGAGGACAAAGAGCTTGGAAGGAAGTTAAAAAGCAGGACCCCGAGGGTAGTAATCTCAGGATTGCTACCTGAGCCACATGCCAGTGAGGGCAGGAGTAGGATGCTTGGGCGGATGAACACGTGGCTGAAGAACTGGTGCAGGGGGCAGGGTTTCCAATTCTTGGATCATTGGGACCTCTTCTGGGGCAGGTGGGACCTGTACAAGAGAGACGGGTTACACCTAAACTACAAGGGAACCAATATACTTGCAGGGAAATTTGCTAGTGTTATTGGGGAGCGTTTAAACTAGATTTGCAGGGGGATGGGAACCAGAGTGCCAGAGCAGATAGTGGAGCAGGGGTCAAAAGACAGGTTAGTTCAAGCAAAATCACAAATGGAAGGGTAGAGTGTGGTGGAAATAACCTTTTGAGGTGTGTCTATTTCAATGCCAGGAGTATTGTGGGGGAGGCAGATGAGCTGAAGGCGTGGATAGACACGTGGAAATATGACATTATAGCCATTAGTGAAACTTGGCTACAGGAGGGGCAGGACTGGCAGCTCAATGTTCCAGGGTTCCAATGTTTCCGGCGGAATAGAGGCAGAGGGATAAAAGGTGGGGGCGTGGCATTGTTGGTCAGGGAAAATGTTACAGCGGTACTCAGGCAGGATAGATTAGGGAGCTTGTCTACAGAGGCCCTCTGGGTGGAGCTGAGAAACAGGAAAGGTATGACCACATTAATGGGCTTGTATTATAGACTACCCAATAGTCAGCGAGAATTGGAGGAGCAAATCAGCGGAGAGATAGCTGACAACTGCAAGAAACACAAAGTTGTGATAGTAGGGGATTTTAATTTTCCACATATAGATTGGGACTCGCATACTGTTAAAGGTTTAGACGGGGTAGAGTTTGTAAAATGTGTTCAGGAGAATTTTCTACATCAGTATATAGAGGTGCCAACTAGAGAGGATGCGATATTGGATCTCCTATTGGGAAATGAGTTAGGGCAGGTCATGGATGTGAGTGTGAGGGAACACTTTGGATCCAGTGATCATAATGCCATTAGTTTCAACCTGATCATGGATAAGGGTAGATCTGGTCCTCGGGTTGAAGTTCTGAACTGGAAAAAGGCCAAATTTGATGACATGAGAAGGGATCTGGGAAGTGTGGATTGGCACAGGCTGTTCTCTGGTAAGGATGTAAATGGAAAGTGGGAGGCCTTCAAAGGAGAAATTTTGAGAGTGCAAAGTTTGTATGTTCCTGTCAGGATTAAAGGCAAAGTAAATCGGAATAAGGAACCTTGGTTCTCGAGGGAGATTGTAACACTGATTAAGAGGAAGAGAGAGTTGTATGAAATGTACAGGCAGCAAGGAACAGATCAGATGCTCGAGGAGTATAAAAAGGGCAAGAAGCTACTTAAGAGGGAAATCAGGAGGGCTAAACGAAGACATGAGGTTGCTTTGGCAGACAGAGTGAAGGAAAATCCAAAGAGCTTCTATATGTTAGGAGCAAAAGGATAGTGAGGGACAAAATTGGTCCTCTTGAAGACCAGAGTGGTAGACTGTGTATGGAACCAAAAGAGATGGGGGAGATACTAAATGTTTTTTTTGGCATCCGTATTTACTGAGGAAACGGGCATGGAGTCTACGGAAATAGGGCAAACAGGTAGGGAGGTCATGGAACCTTTACAGATTAAAGGGGAGGAGGTGCTTGCTGTCTTGAGGCAAATCAGAGTGGATAAATCCCCAGGACCGGACAGGGTATTCCCACTGACCTTGAGGGAAGCTCGTGTTGAACATGTAGGGGCTCTGACAGACATATTTAAAATGTCAGTATTCACGGGGGAGGTGCCGGATGATTGGAGGGTGGCTCATGTTGTTCCGTTGTTTAAAAAAGGTTCCAAAAGAAATCCGGGAAATTATAGGCCAGTAAGTTTGACGTCGGTGGTGGGCAAGTTATTGGAAGGTGTGATAAGGGATAGGATCTACAAATAATTTGCAGAGACAGGGACATATTAGGGAGAGTCAACATGGCTTTGTGCATGGTAGGTCATGTTTGACCAATCTATTAGAGTTTTTCGAGGACGTTACCAGGAAAATGGATGAAGGGAAGGCGGTAGATGTTGTCTACCTGGATTTCAGCAATGCCTTTGACTAGGTCCCTCATGGGAGGTTAGTTAGGAAGGTTCAGTCGCTGGGTATACATGGGGAGGTAGTAAATTGGATTAGACACTGGCTCAATGGAAGAAGCCAGAGAGTGGTTGTGGAGGATTGCTTCTCTGAGTGGAGGCCTGTGACTAGTGGTGTGCCGCAGGGATCGGTGTTGGGTCCATTGTTGTTTGTCATCTATATCAATGATCTGGATGATAATGTTGTAAATTGGATCAGCAAATTTGCTGATGATACAAAGATTGGAGGTGTAGTGGACAGTCAGGAAGGTTTTCAAAGCTTGCAGAGGGACCAACTAGAAAAATGGGCTGAAAAATGGCAAATGGAATTTAACGCAGACAAGTGTCAGATATTGCACACTGGAAGGACAAACCAAAGTAGAACGTACAGGGTAAATGGTCGGACTCTGAAGAGTGCAGTTGAACAGGGGGATCTGGGAATACAGGTCCAGAATTCCCTAAAAGTGACGTCACAGGTGGATAGGGTCGTAAAGAGTGCCTTTGATACATTGGCCTTTATAAATCGGAGTATCGAGGATAAAAGTTGGCGTGTTATGGTAAGGTTATATTAGGCATTGGTGAGGCCGAATTTAGAGTATTGTGTACAGTTTTGGTCACCTAGTTACAGGAAGGATGTAAATAAGGTTGAAAAAGTGCAGAGAAGGTTCATAAGGATGTTGCCGGGACTTGAGAAGCTGAGTTACAGGGAGAGATTGAATAGGTTGAGACTTTATTCATTGGAGCGTAGAAGAATGAGGGGAGATTTGATAGAGGTGTATAAGATTTTGATGGGTATAGATAGAGTGAATGCAAGCAGGCTTTTTCCACTGAGGCGAGGGGAGACAAAAACCAGAGGGCATGGGTTAAGGGTGAAAGGAGAAAAGATTAAAGGGAATATTAGCGGGGGCTTCTTTACGCAGAGAGTGGTGGGAGTGTGGAATGAGCTGCCGGATAAAGTGGTAAATGCGGGGTCACTTTTAACATTAAAGAAAAACTTGGACGTGTTGATGGATGAGAGAGGTGTGGGGGCATATGGTCCAAGTGCAGGTCAGTGGGACGAGGCAAAAAATGGTTCGGCACAGAAGGGCCAAAAGGCCTGTTTCTGAGCTGTAATTTTCTATGGTTTTCTATGCCAAATTTCCTTAGTCTTCTGAGAAAGGACCAGGACAGGTTGTTGGTGATCTGGACACCTGGAAACTTGAAGCTCTCAACCATCTTCACTTCATCCCCATTGATGTAGACAGGGGCATGTCCTCCACGACGTTCCCTGAAGTCGATGACTATCGCCTTCATTTTGTTGACCTTGAAAGAGACATTATTGTCATCGCACCAGTTCACCAGATTCTCTATCTCTGGACCAGAGAGAGGAGGGGACAAGAGGGATGGGGATTTGGGGAATGAGGGGAATGGGGGATGTAGGGAATGAGGGGGTTCTGTGGGTGAGGATGATATGGAAGTCAGGGGATCAAGGAGGGTCTGAAAATAGATAGATAAATCCCCTGGTCCGGATGGGATTTATCCAAGGATTCTCTGGGAGCCAAGAGAAGTGATTGCAGAGCCTCTGGCTCTGATCTTCAGGTCGTCGTTGGCCTCTGGTATAGTACCAGAAGATTGGAGGTTAGCGAATGTTGTCCCATTGTTTAAGAAGGGGAACAGAGACTTCCCCGGGAATTATAGACCGGTGAGTCTCACTTCTGTTGTCGGCAAGATGTTGGAAAAAATTATAAGGGATAGGATTTATAGTTATTTGGAGAGTAATGAATTGATAGGTGATAGTCAGCATGGTTTTGTGGCAGGTAGGTCGTGCCTTACTAACCTTATTGAGTTTTTTGAGAAAGTGACCAAGGAGGTGGATGGGGGCAAGGCAGTGGACGTGGTATATATGGATTTTAGTAAGGCGTTTGATAAGGTTCACCATGGTAGGCTTCTGCAGAAAATGCAGATGTATGGGATTGGGGGTGATCTAGGAAATTGGATCAGGAATTGGCTAGCGGATAGGAAACAGAGGGTGGTGGTTGATAGTAAATATTCATCATGGAGTGCGGTTACAAGTGGTGTACCTCAGGGATCTGTTTTGGGGCCACTGCTGTTTGTAATATTTATTAATGATCTGGATGAGGGTATAGTTGGGTGGATTAGCAAATTTGCTGATGACACCAAAGTCGGTGGTGTGGTAGACAGTGAGGAAGGGTGTCGTAGTTTGCAGGAAGACTTAGACAGGTTGCAAAGTTGGGCCGAGAGGTGGCGGATGGAGTTTAATGCGGAGAAGTGTGAGGTAATTCACTTTGGTAGGAATAACAGATGTGTTGAGTATAGGGCTAACGGGAGGACTTTGAATAGTGTGGAGGAGCAGAGGGATCTAGGTGTATGTGTGCATAGATCCCTGAAAGTTGGGAATCAAGTAGATAAGGTTGTTAAGAAGGCATATGGTGTCTTGGCGTTTATTGGTAGGGGGATTGAATTTAGGAGTCGTAGCGTTATGTTGCAACTGTACACAACTCTGGTGCGGCCGCACTTGGAGTACTGTGTGCAGTTCTGGTCCCCACATTACAGGAAGGATGTGGAGGCTTTGGAGAGGGTGCAGAGGAGGTTTACCAGGATGTTGCCTGGTATGGAGGGGAGATCCTATGAGGAGAGGCTGAGGGATTTGGGATTGTTTTCGCTGGAAAGGCGGCGGCTAAGAGGGGATCTTATTGAAACATATAAGATGATTAGAGGTTTAGATAGGGTGGATAGTGATAGCCTTTTTCCTCTGATGGAGAAATCCAGCACGAGGGGGCATGGCTTTAAATTGAGGGGGGGTAGTTATAGAACCGATGTCAGGGGTAGGTTCTTTACCCAGAGGGTGGTGAGGGATTGGAATGCCCTGCCAGCATCAGTAGTAAATGCGCCTAGTTTGGGGGCGTTTAAGAGATCCGTAGATAGGTTCATGGACGAAAAGAAATTGGTTTAGGTTGGAGGGTCACAGTTTTTTTTTAACTGGTCGGTGCAACATCGTGGGCCGAAGGGCCTGTTCTGCGCTGTAATGTTCTATGTTCTATGTTCTAAGGGGTCAGGGTGATATGGGATGGGGGATATGGGGAATGAAGGAAATGGGGATTTGGGGAATGAGGAGGTGGGGATATGGGGAATAAGGGAAATCTGGGGGTGAGGGTGATATGGAGGTCGGGAGAAGGGGGTGAGGGTGATGTGGGGGTGAGTGGGACATGGGAAATGAGGGGAATGTGGGAATCAGGGATATGCGAATGAAGGAGGTATGGGTATGAAAGGATTGGGGTTTTGGGGAATGGGGGAATTATAGGGATGAGGGCGATGGGAATGTACGGGAGACATGGAGAAATGAGAAGAATGGTTATAGAGGGAGATGGGGATATGAGGGGGTGGGGATATGGGGGTTGAGTGTATGGGTGTTATATGGGTGAGGGGTTGGGAGGATGGGTTGGCGATATGGTGGGGATATAGGGTGAGGATATGTGGAATATGTAGTGAGGGTGATATGGGGATGAGGGGAATTGTGGGATATGGAGGCGGGATATGGGGGTGAAGCGCAGAGGCGATATGGGGAATAAAGGGATAGGATGAAATGGGGGTGAGAGTGATTGGGACACGGGGAATGAGAGGGCGGGGAGATATGGGACAGCGGGAATGAGGATGAAGGGGGGATACGGGGTGAGCGGGATGGGGAATTAGGTGAGAGGGACAATGTATAGAGATGGGGAAATAGTCGTGATGGGGGTTAATGGAGGGAACAGTGAGGGGGAACAGAGAAGGGAATGGAGGGGTCAGGATAGAATAGAGGGGATAGTTGTGGTGCAGAAGGGGTGAATAATGGTGACAGAGTGCGGAGCAGAGCAGAAGAATAGAGGGGATGGGGAAATAGTGGGGATACTGGGTAGGGGGAGTGGAGGGGACACAGGTCGGTGAAAAGAAGAGAGTGAGATGGAAAGAGTAGGAGACCGGGAAGAAACAAATAAAGGGAGAGTGAGCGATAAAAGAAAATTAGATGAGCTTCAGTGTCAGCAACGAAATCCATTTGTCTGCCTCAGAGTGTTCCTGGACATCCATCTTCTTTCTCAGAAGAAAGAATATGGTACCCAGATATGATGGTGGTTCTTGCACTATCAGACTTGCCCTGCCATAGAATATGGTGTTAAACCCCTGGGTGTATAATTAATGAGTTGCGAGCTGGAAGATATGGCGTGGTTTCCCGCCAGCTCGAGAGCGGGAAACACACCATGTTCCTCTCCTCTCACCATGGGACACAGACCTGGGTGGGAGAGGCCTGGGCATCCAGGTGAGTGATGGCGGGATTTGGATTGTGGGGCAGAGGAGTGGATTTGGCAGCAAGGACAGATGGGTGGCTCTCAGTCGGCTCCCCTTTCCTAATGTCTGGTTCTTTGATAAGACACTTCAGAGCCTTTAAATAAGCCACCTCCGCCCTCCCCCCTCCCGATCCAGGAACCCACAAACAACCTGACAGTGTGAGAGTGATCAATGCTTACTTTTCAGGCTCCCCGCATGACAAGTTGCCCCCATCCACCATTGGGTGAATACCAGCAGTGACAGCATGAGGCCCTTTGGTGGTCATGAAATGCCCACCTAACGGCCTCAATTGTTGGCCGGCAGGAAGGCCATTCATGAGGCAGGAAAGTGACAGGTTCCGCATCAATCACTCTCCCCCCTGATTAAATACCTTCCCCACCAGCTCCAAACTTACCGCGGGAAAACGCATTCAGTTCCACCCAGTATTTTAGTGTGGGCATGGAAAGAAAGGACAATTCATTTCAAAAAAAGGATCAAAGAAATTAAAGGAAAACATCCACATTGTAAAATTGCGCAGACCTTATTTCTGAAATCACAAATGACCAGTTTCTTTTGTTGTTGGAACTTTGGAGTTGATAGGAACTGTCGGAGGGGGAATTTATTTGATTTGATTTTGATTTGATTTATTCTTGTCACATATATTAGTGTACAGTGAAAAGTATTGCATCTTGCACGCTATACAGACAACACATACTGTCCATAGAAATGGAAAGGAGAAGTATGTAGTGTTAGTCATAGCTGGGGTGTTGAGAAAGATCAGTGTGATGCGAGGGAGGGCCATTCAAAAGTCTGATGGCAGGAGGGAAGAAGCTGTTCTTGAGTCAGTTGGTAATTTCCACATGTGGCAAATACAGTGGGACAGTCCTGGTTTCCATAATGCCTGTGCTTATGGTTTTATCAACTGGGAACAGCAGAAGTCTCTCTTTCTGCCTTCTTTTAACCTGATCTGATAAATGAAACACATGGAACGAAATTTGTGCTTGGTTTTGGTCAACTTGCGGTTTGCACACACTGAACGAGTAACTTAGCTGCGGAAATTATTACAATTCACAAGAGGTCGAAACTCCAGTCAATACAAAGGCATCACAAGCTTGATTTATGTGCGCAACTGAAATAAAAGCTGATTAGCAAAGACCTTGTCTGGAGAACACCAAATGTGATGACATGCTGTCGTCTCTGCTTGTTAATTTTCTAATGGAGATTGTTGGTGCTACAAATCTTATTGCTTTTGCCAGCAGCATGGTTCACCGCGCGATGGGGAGTGTACAGAAGAAGGAATGGAAAATGTCTAGTTTTATTCACCGTAAAAGGATCAACAAAAGGACCTTGTGTATGTATAAGGGAGACTGTCACTTTCCATTCCTGGAATACTCGCTGCGTGACTGGTATGCAACCTCATTGTTTGTGAACAGAATTCCCACTCACCTGAAGAAGGGGCTTGGAGCTCCGAAAGCTTGTGTGGCTTTTGCTCCCAAATAAACCTGTTGGACTTTAACCTGGTGTTGTTAAACTTCTTACTGTGTTTACCCCAGTCCAACGCCAGCATCTCCACATCATGACCTCATTGAGAAGCAGAGGTGAATGGCAAAAGTGCACAAAGCATTTATCACAGACATATTCATCCACTCTGGAAAAAGGGACACTTTGAAATGGATAATGTGGTCCACTTTATCAGAAGTAGGCAATGCTATCATCTACATCATTAGATAGGGACATTTTGGGGTAGGGAGGAGGTGTGACATATTCACTCTTGCATTCAAAAACATACCAACAAAAGTCATATTGTTCAGGATTTTGTAATGCAGCCATAGGTTGTCATGTGGGTAATATTTATCTCTGTTGTTCAAAGCTGTTCTGCACCAAGTGATGAGGTTATTATTAATATCTGTTCTAAATGTCTGGTGCAATCGTGATATCCATCTCTGTCCCTTGGTTAGGTTGCACACAGTTGGTATCCCAGTGAATCAGAGCCATGGTCTCCCTCAGACTCACACAAACTCCTTGCCGACTGCCTCATTTTCACCAACACACATGAATTGGGAAATTGTGACTTTGTTTTTGTTTCACCTGTTTCAGCTCCATTAAAGATGTTATATAAACGCAGTTGTTGTTTAATTCCTTCTTTTCTCAAGCCCATGCTTGTTCTCTTCGGAGCGAGGCGAGCTGTGCCCAGCTTCTAATTTTATCTTTTACTCTTGTTCTGTGCCTCTAAAACTTCATTCTAACTCTTTAAAACTCTCTAACAACGCCTTAATGTAATTTCTCATAGATTTGGCCACACCCTAGCTGTGACTGTAACATTACATTCTGCACTCTCTCCTTTCCTTCTCTATCACAGTATGTTTTGCCTGTATAACCCGCAAGAAACAATACTTTTCACTGCATGTTAATACATGTGACAATAATAAATCAAATCAAATCAAATCTTTTGTTTTACAATTCACTGCCTCCATTTTAATTATATTTTCTTTCTTCCCAACTCTGTCTCTCATTTCGTAAAACGTTTAATGTCATTTGGTCCCTTTGCCTTTTGCACGGTCTCTCGCTCTTTCTCTCTGCCTCTGTTTGTGTATTTTCCTGTGGATCTGACTTGCTCCCTCTTTCTGCTTGTCCCTGGTTGTCTGTACATCTGTCTTTTTTTCATCATCTCTATCTTCTATTATTGTTTCCCTTTCTCTATTAATTCCTTGGTCACCTTTGCTGTCAAAATGTATCTTTCTCTCGATCCATTCCCCTTTGTCATTCCACTTCTTTCCCTTTCTCCCTCACTTGTTCCCGACCTCAGCCTTTCCCACTGTAGGTGGTCTCTCACCTGCCTTGATGTGGATCTGGGTGACAGATTATCTGGTGCCATTCATGACAAACTGGGATATTTCCACTCATGAACGGGGCAAGGATATAGCCAGAAGATTCTTCCTTTTGCTATCAATTGGCAACTTTGCTCAGCATACAATCCCGACAGTGCAGAAGGAGGTGATTTGGTCCATCGAGTCTGCACTGACTCTCCAAACGAGCATGTTACCCAGACCCAGAATCTGCTCTATCCCCGTTGCCCCAAGCATTTACCTTGCGAATCCCCCTAACCTACAGATCTTGGGACACATCTCATTTTTTGCACATAAAACTGAACATTAGTCCTCTTTTACTCGATACAATCATAGAATCCCCACAGTGCGGAAGGAGGCCAATCGGCCAATTGAGCTTTAACCAACAACAATCCCAGCCAGGCCTTGTTCCCATGTATTTACCCTTCTAGTCCCCCTGACACCAAGGGGCAATCTAGCACGGCCAATCCATCTAACCCACACATCTTTGGACTGTGGGAGGAAATCGGAGAACCTGGAGGAAACTCAGGCAGACCATGGGAGAACGTGCAAACTCTGTGTGTGTGTATCTGTGTGTGTGTCTGTGTATCTCTCTGTGTGTGTGTGTGTGTGTATCTGTGTATCTGTGTGTGTATCTGTGTATCTGTGTGTGTGTGTGTATGTATCTGTGTGTGTGTGTGTATCTGTGTGTGTGTCTGTGTCTGTGTGTGTGTGTGTGTGTCTGTGAGTCAGCGTGTGAATCTGGGCTGTAATTCTAACCCCTGCTCTTCAGCCCCTCACCGGACCAGTTCACCGCTGGCTCCCACCTCCTCCCAGTGATGGCTGGCTCACTGAGGGAAGTCCAGACACATTCTGCTGGCAGTCGGCACCAAGGCAGTGGTCTGCCCGCTGAGAGAGGGGATGTTTCATCCTGTACACTCAGTTCATTGACTCTGAACCAAACACTGGAAGCAACCTGCCCCCTACTGACAGAATACAGTAGTTTTAGTTAACTTAAAATCCTGGGTAATCTTCTCTCCCCTCCATCGGGAATCTCCTTAAACCCCAATATCTGTCCCAGTTAATATTTAATACCCTCGATCGGGACCCTCCTTAACCCTCTCTCTGTCCCCAGTTAATATTTAATACCCTCGAACGCGATCCCCCTTAACCCTCTCTCTGCTCCAGTTAATATTTCATACCCTCGATCGCGACCCTCCTTAACCCTCTCTCTGTCCCCAGTTAATATTTCATACCCTCGATCGCGACCCTCCTTAACCCTCTCTCTGCTCCAGTTAATATTAAATACCCTCGATCGTGACCCTCCTTAACCCTCTCTCTGTCCCCAGTTAATATTTTATATCCTCGATTGCGACCCTCCTTAACCCTCTCTCTGTCCTAGTTAATATTTCATACCCTCGATCGCGACCCCCCTTAACCCTCTCTCTGCTCCAGTTAATATTTCATACCCTCGATCGCGACCCTCCTTAACCCTCTCTCTGTCCCCAGTTAATATTTTATATCCTCGATTGCGACCCTCCTTAACCCTCTCTCTGTCCCCAGTTAATATTTTATATCTTCGATCGCGACCCTCCTTAACCCTCTCTCTGTCCCAGTTAATATTTTATATCCTCGATCGCGACCCTCCTTAACCCTCTCTCTGTCCCAGTTAATATTTTATACCCTCGATCGCGACCCTCCTTAACCCTCTCTCTGTCCCCAGTTAATATTTAATACCCTCGATCACGACCCTCCTTAACCCTCTCTCTGTCCCAGTTAATATTTCATACCCTCGATCGCGACCCTCCTTAACCCTCTCTCTGTCCCAGTTAATATTTCATACCCTCGATCACGACCCTCCTTAACCCTCTCTCTGCTCCAGTTAATATTTAATACCCTCGATCACGACCCTCCTTAACCCTCTCTCTGCTCCAGTTAATATTTCATACCCTCGATCGCGACCCTCCTTAACCCTCTCTCTGTCCCAGTTAATATTTCATACCCTCGATCACGACCCTCCTTAACCCTCTCTCTGCTCCAGTTAATATTTAATACCCTCGATCACGACCCTCCTTAACCCTCTCTCTGCTCCAGTTAATATTTCATACCCTCGATTGCGACCCTCCTTAACCCTCTCTCTGTCCCAGTTAATATTTGATATCCTCGATCGCGACCCTCCTTAACCATCTCCCTGTCCCAGTTAATATTTGATACCCTCGATCACGACTCTCCTTAACTCTCTGTCCCCAGTTAATATTTTATATCCTCGATCGCGACCCGCCTTAACCCTCTCTCTGTCCCCAGTTAATATTTTATATCCTCGATCGCGACCCTCCTTAACCCTCTCTCTGTCCCCAGTTATTATTTTATATCCTCGATCGCGACCCTCCTTAATGCTCTCTCTGTCCCAGTTAATATTTTATATCCTCGATCGCGACCCTCCTTAACCCTCTTTCTTTCAGGCAACAGGAGGAGGCCCCATTCAGCCCCTTCTCCAGCCTGTTAGACAGGAACAGGAGGAGGCCATTCAGCCCCTTCTCCAGCCTGTTACACAGGAACAGGAGGAGGCCCCATTCAGCCCCTTCTCCAGCCTGTTACACAGGAACAGGAGGAGGCCATTCAGCCCCTTCTCCAGCCTGTTACACAGGAACAGGAGGAGGCCCCATTCAGCCCCTTCTCCAGCCTGTTACACAGGAACAGGAGGAGGCCATTCAGCCCCTTCTCCAGCCTGTTACACAGGAACAGGAGGAGGCCCCATTCAGCCCCTTCTCCAGCCTGTTACACAGGAACAGGAGGAGGCCATTCAGCCCCTTCTCCAGCCTGTTACACAGGAACAGGAGGAGGCCCCATTCAGCCCCTTCTTCAGCCTGTTACACAGGAACAGGAGGAGACCCCATTCAGCCCCTTCTCCAGCCTGTTACACAGGATTTGCCCCCCCCCTGGGTTTTGCCCCACCCCTGGGTTTTGCCCAGGGGGGGGGGCAATTCAGCCTGTTACACAGGAACAGGAGGAGACCCCATTCAGCCCCTTCTCCAGCCTGTTACACAGGTTTTGCCCCCCCCCTGGGTTTTGCCCCCCCCCTGGGTTTTGCCCCCCCCCCTGGGTTTTGCCCCCCCCCCTGGGTTTTGCCCCCCCCTGGGTTTTGCCCCCCCCCCTGGGTTTTGCCCCCCCCCCTGGGTTTTGCCCCCCCCCCTGGGTTTTGCCCCCCCCCCCTGGGTTTTGCCCCCCCCCTGGGTTTTGCCCCCCCCCTGGGTTTTGCCCCCCCCTGGGTTTTGCCCCCCCCCTGGGTTTTGCCCCCCCCCCCTGGGTTTTGCCCCCCCCTGGGTTTTGCCCCCCCCCCTGGGTTTTGCCCCCCCCCTGGGTTTTGCCCCCCCCCTGGGTTTTGCCCCCCCCCCTGGGTTTTGCCCCCCCCCTGGGTTTTGCCCCCCCCCTGGGTTTTCCCCCCCCCCCTGGGTTTTGCCCCCCCCCTGGGTTTTGCCCCCCCCCTGGGTTTTGCCCCCCCCCCTGGGTTTTGCCCCCCCCCTGGGTTTTGCCCCCCCCCTGGGTTTTGCCCCCCCCGGCATTGCCCCCCCCGATTGCCCCCCCCCCCGATTGCCCCCCCCCGATTGCCCGCCCCGGATTGCCCGCCCCCGGATTGCCCGCCCCCGTATTGCCCGCCCCCGGATTGCCCGCCCCCGAATTGCCCCGCCCCCGAATTGCCCCGCCCCAATCACCCCCCCACTCACTCTCTCTCAGGAACTCACCGGCAAAGCCCTCTGAGCCACTCCCAATCCTTCTCAACCCGCTGCCCTCAATCTCCACTAATTCCCCCCCAAAACTCCCCTTTCCCCCACCTGATTCCCTGTCCCTCTGCCCGATCTGCTTCAATCCGACTCTGTAAGCACCCCCTCCCCCCGCTCAATCTCTCTGACACCCACTGCCAATCTGACTCTCAGCCCCCTGAATCCTCCAAGTTCCTGCCCCAAATCCTCAGCCCCCCCCCAAAGGCTCCCTTTGCCCCCCCTGCCAAAATCAAGCCACCCAATCCTTCCTCAGTCCTCCCCACCCCTGAATCCCTCTGAGTCACCCCCCCACTCCGAATCGCTCGACACCCCCCCCAATTCTAACCCTGATGCAAGGCCCCACCCTAAATCCCTCTCTGAATTTCCCCCCTCCCAAATCCCTATAAATCCACCCCGCCCTCAATCCCTTTCCCTCCACCCCGACTCGCCCCCCGCCATCTCCCTCTGACTCCCTACCCCATCCAGACCCTCCCCAGATTCTAAGCCCCTGAGATTCCTCTGGAATCCCCCCTGAATGTCTCCCGAGATCGCACCCACCCTCGCCACATTCCTCTGCCCCCGAATCCTGCTCCCTCTCCAATCCCACCCCTTCAATCTGTCTGAGCACCAAACCATGTCTTTTAATCCCCGTAAACCCCCCAATCCCTCCTGTATCCCTCAGAACCCCAGAAATTCCCCTCTGAGCCCCCTCTTCCCAAATCCCCCTCAATTCCCCCCGATTCCCTCCCTCTCAGCCCCGCTAAATCCCAAAGTCCCCATGAGACCCTTCAATCCCCCTGAATCCCTCTAATTCCCGACCACAATCCCTGAGTCTACCCCTACATCCCTCTCCACTCTCCCCCTTTAATCCCCCTCAATCCCCCCCCCACTCCAGCCAAATCTG
Source organism: Mustelus asterias (assembly GCF_964213995.1). Lineage (NCBI taxonomy): Eukaryota > Metazoa > Chordata > Chondrichthyes > Carcharhiniformes > Triakidae > Mustelus > Mustelus asterias. The sequence goes on along the minus strand of NW_027590342.1, from coordinate 364,380 downwards.
TCGTCCCTCCTCACAATCCCTCTAAATCTCCCGATCCTTCCCTCTGAGCCCAGTATCCCTCTAAGTTCCCCTCTTTCCCCCCCCGCCCCTCTCAACCTGGCAAATTCCCACTCCCTCCCTGTGAACAGCCTCTGGACTGACAGATCCCCCCCTTTCTAATTAGTACCCCCCCCCCCCCTCCGCGTGTCCATCCCCGTCCACCACCCCCCTGTAAACAGCTCCTGGTGGAGTTGGATGTGGAAACTCTGCCCATTTTAAACATTAACCTTCAAATGACTAATTCCCTTGACACTGAGCAGCCTGTGTTATAACATCCCCCACCCCCATCCTGTACAACAGACCCCCTGTCTGATTCCCCCTCCCCCCTCCTCCATTGCCCCCTTTCTCTGATAACCCCTGACTCTGGTCAGCCCTTTCAGCAGTGCTGAATCCCTCTGAATTGCCCCCGATTCCCTCCCTCTGCGTTCCTGGGCCCTTGCTGCTTGTGAACAGCAAACCCGTGATCTGGCCTGTCCCCCACGAGAGAGCAGAGAGAGAGAGAGATATAAGAGACAGAGAAGTAGAGATATGGAGATAGAGAGAATGCTGCTGTAATTCAGACAGAATGATTCACAGAGAGGGGGAAGCAGAGATCAGAGAGATGGGGAGGATGCGACTGTAATTCAGACTGATTCACAGAGAAGGAAGCAGAGATCAGAGAGAGGGGGAAGCAGATAGAGAGAGGGAAGCGATAGAGAGAGAGATAAGAGACAAATAAAAGCAGAGTTAATGTTAAAATTTTATTTGTTAATCACAAGTAGGCTTACATTAACACTGCAATGAAGTTATTGTGAAAAGATATAGAGATGGGGAGTGAGAGAGAATGCTGCTGTACTTCAGACAGAATGAGTCACAGAGAGGGAGCAGAGATAGACAGAGGGGGGAGCAGAGATAGAGAGAGAGAGACGGAGAGGAGGCTGCTGTGATTGAGATAAAATGATCCACAGAGAGAGAGAGAGACGGAGAGGCTGAGATACAAAGTGAGATGTCGAGATAAATAGAAAGTGGGGCTTTGGCAAGACAGAGTGACAAAGTTTCAGAGAGAGAGTGAAAGATAGAGAGAAGGAGAGAAAAAGGGAAAGATGCTGCCATTGTGAGAGGCTGAGGTATAAAGGATGGGGAGAGACCGGGATTGGAAAGATGTGGAGAAACAGTTCTGAGGATGGGGGAGTTGCACAGACAGAGCTTCAGGGAGAGGGATTGAAATCTGTGGGATTACATTGATGTGGAGATGCCGGCGTTGGACTGGGGTAAACACAGTAAGAAGTTTAACAACACCAGGTTAAAGTCCAACAGGTTTATTTGGTAGCAAAAGCCACACAAGCTTTCGAGGCTCTGAGCCCCTTCTTCAGGTGAGTGGGAATTCTGTTCACAAACAGAACTTATAAGACACAGACTCAATTTACATGAATAATGGTTGGAATGCGAATACTTACAACTAATCCAGTCTTTAAGAAACAAAACAATGGGAGTGGAGAGAGCATCAAGACAGGCTAAAAAGATGTGTATTGTCTCCAGACAAGACAGCCAGTGAAACTCTGCAGGTCCACGCAACTGTGGGAGTTACAAATAGTGTGACATAAATTCTGATTCTAGGATCGCATGATAAAGACTCAGGAGGAAAAAAGCAGAAATATTTATGTGAAATAGTGTGACATAAACCCAATATCCCGGTTGAGGCCGTCCTTGTGTGTGCGGAACCTGGCTATCAGTTTCTGCTCCGCGACTCTGCGCTGTCGTGTGTCGCGAAGGCCGCCTTGGAGAACGCTTACCCGAATATCAGAGGCCGAATGCCCGTGACCGCTGAAGTGCTCCCCAACAGGAAGAGAACAGTCTTGCCTGGTGATTGTCGAGCGGTGTTCATTCATCCGTTGTCGCAGCGTCTGCATAGTTTCCCCAATGTACCATGCCTCGGGACATCCTTTCTTGCAGCGTATCAGGTAGACAACGTTGGCCGAGTTGCAAGAGTATGTACCGTGTACCTGGTGGATGGTGTTCTCACGTGAGATGATGGCATCTGTGTCGATGATCCGGCACGTCTTGCAGAGGTTGCTGTGGCAGGGTTGTGTGGTGTCTTGGTCACTGTTCTCCTGAAGGCTGGGTAGTTTGCTGCGGACAATGGTCTGTTTGAGGTTGTGCGGTTGTTTGAAGGCAAGAAGTGGGGGTGTGGGGATGGCCTTGGCGAGATGTTCGTCTTCATCAATGACATGTTGAAGGCTCCGGAGGAGATGCCGTAGCTTCTCCGCTCCGGGGAAGTACTGGACAACGAAGGGTACTCTGTCCACTGTGTCCCGTGTTTGTCTTCTGAGGAGGTCGGTGCGGTTTTTCGCTGTGGCGCGTTGGAACTGTTGATCAATGAGTCTAGCGCCATATCCTGTTCTTATGAGGGCATCTTTCAGCGTCTGGAGGTGTCTGTTGCGATCCTCCTCATCCGAGCAGATCCTGTGTATACGGAGGGCTTGTCCGTAGGGGATGGCTTCTTTAACGTGTTTAGGGTGGAAGCTGGAGAAGTGGAGCATCGTGAGGTTATCCGTGGGCTTGCGGTACAGTGAGGTGCTGAGGTGACCGTCCTTAATGGAGATGCGCGTGTCCAAGAATGCAACCGATTCCGGAGAGTAGTCTATGGTGAGCCTGATGGTGGGATGGAACTTGTTGATGTCATCATAGAGTTGTTTCAGTGATTGTTCACCATGAGTCCAAAGGAAGAAAATGTCATCGATGTATCTAGTGTATAGCACCGGTTGAAGGTCCCGTGCGGTGAAGAAGTCTTGTTCGAACCTGTGCATGAAGATGTTGGCATATTGAGGTGCAAATTTGGTCCCCATGGCTGTTCCGTGTGTCTGGATGAAGAACTGGTTGTTGAAGGTGAAGATATTGTGGTCCAGGATGAAGCGGATGAGATGTAAAATTGCATCTGGAAACTGGCAGTTGTTGGCGCTGAGCACTGAGGCCGTTGCAGCAATGCCATCGTCATGGGGGATGCTGGTGTAGAGTGCTGAGACATCCATTGTGACGAGGAGCACTCCTGGTTCAACTGCTCCATGTGTGCCGAGTTTCTGTAGGAAGTCCGTCGTGTCGCGACAAAAGCTGGGGGTTCTTTGTACAATGGGTTTCAGGATGCCCTCGACATAGCCGGAGAGGTTCTCGCACAGGGTCCCATTGCCCGATACGATGGGACGGCCGGGTGTGTTTGCCTTGTGTACCTTCGGGAGGCAGTAGAGATCTCCAACGCGGGGAGTACGTGGGATGAGAGCACGGAGGGTGTTCTGAAGGTCCGGATCAAAGGTCTTGATCAGAGTGTTGAGTTGACGGGTGTGTTCTTTGGTCGGATCTGCAGGTAACTGTCTGTAGTGTTCCTCGTTGTTGAGTTGTCGGTACACTTCTTTGCAGTAATCCGTTCTGTTCAGTATGACGATGGCCCCTCCTTTGTCTGCTGGTTTGATGACAATGTTGCGGTTGGTCTTGAGAGCGTGGATGGCGTTACGTTGTGCTTGGGTGATGTTCGGGGCTGTCTTGTGAGTGCGGCTGATGAATTTGGTGTTGACGCACCTCCTGACGGCTTGGGCATACATGTCAAGTCGAGGGCAGCGGCCTTCCGGAGGAGTCCAATTCGACTCTTTCCTCTTCGGATGCACTGCGGATCTCTCTGTCGGCTGTTCCAGTTCATTGGCTGTCTCATTGTGTTCGTTGTTGGCCTCTTGGGGTTTGTGGAAGAACTCCCTCAGCCTCATTCGCCTGATGAATTCCTCTGTGTCTGCTGCGAGACTGATGGGGTCTATTTTGGTGGTGGGGCAAAAATTAAGCCCTCGGCTGAGAACTTCGATTTCATCTGGTTGAAGTGTGTAGTCGGACAAGTTGACAATGGACTTCCCTGCAGTGGGACTGTTTCCTACTGTGGTACTGGGGGAGGCTTGGTGCAGGGATCACTGGGAATGCCCCCTCCCCCTGACACACAGACCACTAACCCTCCGTGTAAAAGCCCCACCAGTCTATCTGTGAATAAAAATGAACGACAAAGACACGGGGACTTTTATTAATATTTTTCTCTCTGGTTATAGCTCTTGTCCGAGGATTCCTCACGGCAAAACTATTCGCTCTCTGCATCGCCAAAGTTTCCAAAGGAATTCTCCTTGGAAGAGAGAAAGAGAAAATAAAGTGAAATTTGATTAAACACAAAACAAAAGCTGATTATAAACAATAAAAGGCACAGCAAGATCCCAGGACTTGCTGAAATTCACAATCTCACTGGGGGGAGGTGGGGGAAACATTCATTTTCACCTCCTCATTATTAAACCCTGACAAAATGGGAACAAGTTTCAAATGCAATGAACTTCCAACTGCCTCCTGACTGTCCCGATATTGAATTTATTAAACACATCAAAGCATTCTGGGGTCTTTACTCCAGAGACAGGCCAGTGAATAAACACAGGAGGCCCCAATGAAGTTCCCACTTCTATCAGTCACCTCTCTCCGCCCCCCCCCCCCCCTCTGTTTCTCCCTCTCCGTCTCCTACACACTTCCCCCAGATCTATATCTGTCCAATACCCCGTCTCTGGATAACCTGTCCTGATCTCTGCTCTGTTTCTCTCTCTCGAGGTGAATCTGGATTGAAATGCTCTCTCTAAGTTTCTGTCTGACCGTTTAAAATAAAACTCACAATCAAAAGGGAAATGAGAGGGGGGCGGGGGGGCAGGAAAATCCACAATCCCACCCTGAAGCGGCTGCTTCACATTTTATTGAACCATTGAATTCAGCCACTTAAACCCTGTTGGGGAATTAAGCGAATGCAAAAGTGCTGCTGAGATTTAGGCCGTGAAGTGCGGCCTAGTCACAGAGGCTGCATTATTCCTCAGGTAGAAAGAACAAACCCCCCTCTCTCCCACCCCCCAGTTAAACAGAACAATCTTCTCCATCCACACCCACAAATCCCAGCGCCCTGTCTAAAAACACAAGCAGGACTCTGGGATTGAGAACAAGCCTTTCCCCCAGGCTCAGGAATTTGAATTTCAGCTCCCTCTCCCTCCTGAGTGCTTCACAGTGAGAGGGAGAGAGACTGGGAATGCTGCAATCAGGATCCCACAGGGAGTCCCACACTGCAGGAGGACACCTCCCCCCCCCCCAGAGCCTCTGTCTCTATCCCCCTACCCCCCTCCACTGAGCACCCAACACTCCCCACCCCTTCTCTGTTCACCCTGTTTCTCTCTCTCTACCCCACCCTCCTTCCCCTCCATCTTTTTATGTTTAAAGCATGGGGCTCTGTCATAGTGTGAGGAATACGGGGCAGGGGGACGGAGCATGAGTGCACAGCAAGATCCCACACACACACAGCTTGAACACGGCCAGATACAAAGTGATTTTGAAGTGAGGATTGGGGTAAAGTGAGTGGGAAATGAGGGAACCACACGTCTCCCTCTCTTTCCCCTCCATCTCTCCCCCACCGCAAATGAAAATAATAAGTCACTCCAGCATTGGTGCTGTTTGTACATTCGATATGAACAGGGAACCTTCCACTTCGAGCAGAGTCACACCCTTCTCCCATTCCCTCTGTCTCTCGCTGTTTCTCTCTTTCTCTGCCTCTATCTCTGAACCTGTCCAGCCCCCTCTGTGTCTCTTTTGCTTTCCCCCCAGATCTATATATATATCCAATACCCCATCTTTGCCCCGGTCTCTCTTACTCTGGATAATCTGTCCTGATCTCTGCTCTGTTTCTCCGTCTGGGGATGAATGGGGATTAAAATGCTCTCTCTGATAAGTTTCTGTCTGACCGTTTCAAATAATGACGTGTTGTGAGCCACGTTTGCTATTTCTCAGTGATTTCCATGGGGAAATGGGGAGGGAAGCTCCTGCAAAGCCACATCTCTCTCTCACTGCAATGTGGCAGCAGCCACATTCCAATATCTTTATATTGGGAAAAAATCTATTCAAACACAACAGCCCAGATTCAGCCTCAGTCACACAGCCGCTGGTTACAAATCCCACCTTCTGGGAGGGTGTGAGTGAGGGTCTTTTCCCCAGAGACTGGGGAGCTGGGCTGTGAGTGCAGAGCAGAGGACCCCCCCCTAACCCACCCCCCCCCCCTCCAGTGTGTCTCCTCTCCCTGCCCCTCTGCCTTTGATCTCCCTCTGTTACCCTCCCTTTCTCTCTCTCTCCTTCCCTGATAACTCAATCAAAGGAGAAAGATGGGAGAGAGAGAGAGATAGCAGGAAAACCCACAATCACATCCCCAATCCGATGGAATAAAGCGGCTGCTGCAGGTTTTATTCGGCTGCTTTTCTCTCTCTCTCTGTCTGTCTCTCCTTCCCCCACTCCCTGTCTTTCTCTGTCTCTGTCTGTCTTTCCCTCCCTCCCTGTCTCTCTCTTTCTCTCTCTCTGTCTTTCCCTCCCTGAAATTAAATCCAAAAAATTCACATTGGTGTTTTCCATCACATTTTATTGAAAGATGAAATATAGACAGGAATGTCTGGGGAGAGAGAGAGGGGAGGGGTGCTGGGATTGGTAAGAACGCTGGAGAGACAGAGACAGGGAAATTATGAACGCCCCCCCATCCAAATAGAAATTCCTGGGAAAAGAGGGAGGAGAATCTGGAGTCACACAGCACAGAAACAGGCCCTTCGGCCCACCAGGTCTATGCTGGCCATCAAATTCCAATCTATACTCCCCCCATTCCCCAGCACTCGCTGCACAGCCTACGATGCCTCGGCGATTGAAGTGCTTTAATTTACCCGACCCCGTTTACACTTCTTCCTTTGAACCCACTTTGCGGTCCGTGAGCGAGATTTTGTTTAATAAAGTGTGGTCACTGTTGCAGTGCGAGCAAAGGCCACAGGCCCAGTGTGTGCACAGCAAGATCCCACAACAACAGCAGCAGCAACAATGTGAACCTGAATCAAATGGGACACAGTCCTCCCCAACACACCCCCAACACTCTCGCCTGCTGTGAGCCCCCTTCCCCACTCACTACCCTGTGTGTCTCATCCCAAATTCCCAGAAAGGGTTGAACTCCCTCTTAAAACGAAGCCAAACCCTTTTTAAAACACAATCTCTGTGGTGCTCTGGAAGATCCCAGAAGGTGCAGTTCGCTGTGTTGAGTGTGTTTTAATTTGGGAAATGTTTATACAGAGGGAGAGTGAGGCAGAGAGGGGCTGAGGCTGTGAAATCCACCCCCCCCCCCTTCGCCCCGGGACCCTCAGAATTGAATCATAACGTGTAGGGCCACACGGGGGCACAGTGGTTGGCGCTGCTGCCTCACAGCTCCAGGGACCCGGGTTCAATTCCCAGCTCGGGTCACTGTGATCCTGTGTCTCTTCCCCCACCCCCTCACTGCACCCCCACAAACCTCACCTCTTGCTGTCTTTTCCTGTTTTCCTCCTCACTCTCCCCCTCTCTCTCTCCCACTCCCTCCATCTTTCTCTCTCACTCCCTGTCTGCCTTTCTCTCTCTCTCCGTCCATCTTTCTCTCTCTCTCTCCCTCCATCTTTCTCTGTCTTTCTCTCTCTCTCCCTCACACTGTTTCTCTCTCTCTTTCTCCCTGCCTGTCTCTCTCTCTCTGTCTTTCCCCCTCTTTCTCTTTCTGTCTCTCTCTTTCTCTCAGAGACTGGGAATGCTGCAATCAGGATCCCACAGGGAGTCCCACACTGCAGGAGGACACCACCCACCCCCAGAGCCTCTGTCTCTATCCCCCTACCCCCCTCCACTCAGCCCCCGACACTCCCCACCCCTTCTCTGTTCCTCTCTCTACCCCACCCTCCTTCCCCTCCATCTTTTTATGTTTAAAATGTGGGGCACTGTCACGGTGCGGGGAATATGGGGAGGGGAGGAGGGGAGACAGAGAGCATGAGGGCACAGCAAGATCCCACACACAGTCTGAGCAGGGCCAGATACAAAGTGATTTTTAAATGAGGATTGGGGTAAAGTGAGTGGGAAATGAGGGAACCACACGTCTCCCTCTCTCTCCCTCCACACGAGAGACCCCCAGATCCTGTGTCTCTTCCCCCACCCCCTCACTGCACTCCCCCACAACCCTGACCTCTTGCTGCCCTTTCCTGCTTTCCCTCACTCTCCCGTCTCTGTCTCTCTCTCTCCCTTTCTCTCTCTCTCTCTTTCTCTCCCTCTCTGTCTTTCTCTCTCCCTTTCTTTCTCTCTGTCTCTCTCTAATATTGTTATGAAGTTGCATCTAGGGTAAAACATCTGGTGTTTGACAAATGTAAATATTGAAAAGAAATGCTGAGAAAACCAAAACGAACCATCCAGCGTTGTGTCTTTAGAAAGCCTGTGTCTTTGTGCTGGGGATTTTAAACTGCAGAAAGCAGGGCTGCAGAAGACAACTTTACAACATTTGTGTCCAAAGCAGCAGCCAGAGTCCCAGCAGAGCAAAACAGGCTTTGAATTGCAGCAACAGCAATGTGAACCTGAATCAGATGGGACACAGTCCTCCCCCCACCCCCCACTCTCTCGCCTGCTGTGAGCCCCCTTCCCCACTCACTACCCTGTGTGTGTGTGTGTGTGTGTGTGTCTGCATCATCCCAAATCTCCAGAAAGGCCGGAACTCCCTCTTAAAAGTAACCCTTTTTAAAACTAAAATCACTGTGGTGCACAGCAAGATCCCACAAAGTGCAGTCAGCTGTGTTGAGCGTTTTTTAAATTTGGGAATTGTTTATACAGAGTGAGGGAGCCAGAGAGGGGCTGAGACAGTGAAATCCCTCTCTCAGGACCCTCAGAATTAAACTGGAGACCCTGTCCCTCACTGAAACCCCCCCTCCCTCTAACAGCCTGTGTCTCTCCCCCTGCATCTAACCCACAACTCCAGCTGTTTCCATCCCTCCCTCTTCCTCTCTCTCCCTGCCTCTCTGTCTCCACCTGTTTCTGCTCGAGAAGAGACAGGGAGAGAGAGAACAGGGAGAGAGAGAGACGGGGAGAGACAGAGATAAAGCGAGAGAGACAGATATTTGATAATTAATTGTGTATGGTCGCATTATTGAGTGGTTTAATTTGGTGATTTTTTTATACAGAGAGGCAGAGAGAGAGGTGAAGACAGTGACATTCTCTCCCTGGCACCCTCGCAAGTTCAAAGACACAAAAGCTGCAGACACTCTCACACACAAACTGGGTTTGGTAAGTTTCCCAATCTCTGCAGCTTCCCATGTGGCCCAGGGTTTGAATTGAAATTTAAAAGCAGCTTGGAGAGACTGCAGGATTTTTGAGTTGAGTTTCTCCCCCCCCTCACCCTGTAAATATAAAATAGAAATTCCTGGATTACAATATTCCCTTGGACAGAGCAGAGGGAATGTGTGAGTGGTGTGTGTGTGTGTCTGAGACCTAGGCTGGATTTGGGAATATCTGCCTGCTGAAGAGGGTCAGTGAAACCATCCTGGCTGAATATCTCATCGCTAAAGGGTCACAGAGAGAGATATCTGATCAATAAATGTGTTACTGAACCCACTCTGGATGCTCCCTCTATCTCTGTCTTTCTCACTAACTTCATTGCAGTGTTAATGTAAGCCTTGTGACACTAATAAATAAACTTTAAATCTTTCAACTTTAAAAACTCTCTCTTTCTGTCTCTCTCAGTAACTGCAGCGTTAATGTGAGCCTTACTTGTGACAGGAATAAACAAACTTTAAACATCCTCTCTTTCTCTTTATCTCTCTGTCTCTTTCTGTCTCTTTATCTATGTCTCTGTCTCTGTGTGTCTCTGCCTCTCTCTGTCTCTCTCAGTAACTTCATTGCAGTGTTAATGTAAGCCTTACTTGTGACACTAATATATAAACTTTAAAACTTTCAACTTTAAAAACTCTGTCTGTGTGTCTCTGTCTCAATTCAGACACTAGTTCAGTGCCAGGTTGAGAGGGGGTCAGTATTGAGCAGAATGGGAGGCAGTTTGATACAAAGTTTGCAGAAACTGCAGCGAGTGTTTGTAAACATGTTGGGTTTGTGGAAAGGTCAGTGTGTAACAAGCTGAGGGAAGGTGTTTCCACTTCACATGTGGCTACTTTTTGGCAATGGGAGTTACCTTTGCATCTACAGGGAGCTCTGAAGCCTCATGGCTTTCTGCCTGCCTCTGTTTGAACAGTTTAATATGTTTCAGCACTGAGACCTCTGGCCCTTGTTGGGAATATCAGTCTCCCAGAATACCAGTATACCTGACTGCCCACCTCCCCCCCGCCCGCCAACCCCAGCCCCCAACCCTGTGTGTGTGTTGTCCCAAGTCTGGAGACTTCCCCACAGTCCCCTGAAAGGTTTAAACTGCCTCTGAGAAAACACCCTTTTTAAAACAAAATCCCCAGCAAGATCCCACAAGGTGCAGTCAGCTGTGTTGAGTGTTTTGTAATTTGGGAAAAGTTTATACAGAGAGAGAGAGTGAGGCAGAGAGGGGCTGAGACAGTGAAATCAAACCCCCCGGGACACCCAGAATGAAAATCACACAGCACAAAATCCCAGGATTGCCCCTTTCCAGGTTTTACTGAGAGATTGTCCAACTAAATATTAATTCCTGGGAAAAAGAGGGAGAGAGAGAGAATAAAGAGAGGCAGATAGCGGAAGGAAATGGAGAGAAAAGCAGAGAGAAATAGACAGAATGGGGGAAAAGCTGTGGAGAGGATGAAATGAAAATCTGAACATCTGTAAACTGAATTGTAAAGGCCTCTGTGAATTTTATTCAACAATTAGGTTCATTGCTCTGTCTCCGACCCCTGTTATTTTAGATTTAAAACAAACTTATAGACAGTTTCATACATAATTTACTCTGCCACCCACCAAAGGGTTAACGTGTTTGTGACTAATTGCAAAGCCGGGATATTTTAACCCCAGGGTTTCAAACTCCAGCCCCCCCACACATCCCACAATCGAACCAGAACTGGTTCATCCGAGGAAGCGAGATTAAATTTAAACCTGGATCAGGGTAATAAAGAGACGACAACTCACTTGCAGCCTATAGAACAGGCCTCAGTCCATCCATCCTCCTCTGGAGAAAAGCCCCTTGTCCAAGGATCCCGAGTCATGTTGCAGTCTTCAAAATTCAAATTCCTGGGGAGAAGAGAAAATAATTAATTAAAGTACAAGAAAATGTTTAAATTAAATAGCACAAGAGCCCAGGATTCCCCCTTCTAAGATTTCACTGAGAGATTGTCTAACTAAATATGAATTCCTTGGGAAGAGATAGAATATAATTAATTTAAATACAAGAAAATGTTTAAATTGAATCCACAAGAGCCCAGGATTCCCCTTTCTCAGTTACACAATCTCTCAGTAAAATCTAAACATTAATTCTTGGGTAAAAGAGAGAGAAATATATTAAAATACCAGAAAATGTTTAAATTAAATCGCACAAGAGCCCAGGATTCCCCTTTCTCAGATTTTACTGAGAGATTGTCCAACAAAATATTATTTCCTGGGAAAAAGAGGGAGAGAGAGGGAATAAAAAAGAGAGACAGATAGAGGAAGGAAAGGAATGGAGAGAGAGAAAGCAGAGAGGAAATAGACAGAATGAGGGAAAAGCTGCAGAGAGGACGAAATGAAATTCTGAACTTCTGAAAACTGAATTGTAAAGGCCTCTGTGAATTTTATTCAACAATTAGGAGCAGCGGTCTGTCACCCATCCCTGTTACCTTGGATTTAAAACAAATTGAGACAGTTTCATATCACAGACATTTAATTTACTCTTTGCCACCCACCTAAGGGTTAATGTGTTTGTAACTAATTGCAAAGCCGGGATATTTTAACCCCAGGGTTTCAAACTCCAGCCCCCCCACACCCCACAATCGAACCAGAACTGGTTCATCCGAGGAAGCGAGATTAAAATTAAACCTGGATCAGGGTAATAAAGAGACGACAACTCACATGCGGCCTATAGAACAGGCCTCAGTCCATCCATCCTCCTCTGGAGAAAAGCCCCTTGTCCAAGGATTCCGAGTCATGTTGCAGTCTTCAAAATTCAAATCCCTGGGGAACAGAGAAAATAATTAATTAAAATACAAGAATTCTTTAAATTAAATAGCACAAGAGGCCAGGATTCCCCCTTCTCAGTTACACAATCTCTCAGTAAAATCTAAATATTAATTCTTGGGGAAAGAGAGAGAAAATAATTAAAATACAAGAAAATATTTAAATTAAATAGCACAGCAAAAACCCAGGATCTCCTCTCAGTTACACAATCTCTCAGTAACACCCAAACACAACAAGTCAGTTGTAAAGCAGAGACTAAAGAGTTAGGGTGGCACGGTAGCACAGTGGTTAGCACTGCTGCTTCACAGCTCCAGGGACCTGGGTTCGATTCCCGGCTTGGGTCACTGTCTGTGTGGAGTTTGCACATTCTCCTCGTGTCTGCATGGGTTTCCTCCGGGTGCTCCGGTTTCCTCCCACAGTCCAAAGATGTGCGGGTTAGGTTGATTGGCCATGCTAAACATTGCCCTTAGTGTCCTGAGATGCCTAGGTTAGAGGGACTAGTGGGTAAATATGTAGGGATATGGGGGTAGGGCCTGGGTGAGATTGTGGTCGGTGCAGACTCGATGGGCCGAATGGCCTCTTTCTGTACTGTAGGGTTTCTATGATTCTATGAGACAGTTCCCTCCCTGTGTGTTTCTCTCTCTCTCTCTATTCCACTCTCATTCAGATCTCGCTCCCTCTGATATGAAACATTAAATCTGGATCAGGTTAATAAACAGACACAACTCACTCAGGGTGAAGCCTGAGCAACAGGCCTCAGTCAGCCCTCCCTCTGGAAGAAGCTCCTCTCCTTCATCCTGGTCACAAACATTCCCGTCCTTTGGATCCTCGACACATCCCCAGTTTTCAAAATTCCTCAGGAGAAAAAGAGATAAAAATTGGTTAAAAAGAGAGAGAAAAAGAGACACGGCCATTTTAACAATAAGACACACAACATATCACAGCGAGGAGTCCAGCATTTCCATTCAAGTCCATTCAGCATCATGTCCACACAAGCAAAGCACAGGTCAAAAAGCAGATTGACACACACACTGACACACACACACACTGAATCAGAGTGGGAATGTTTTCAGTGCAGGGGGATTATTGGTGTGGGGACTGAAGGCTCTCAGATTCACATTTATCCTGAGTGTGCTGGATGCAAACCCCACCCTGAGTCTCTGACATGTCTGCAATGTCTGTCTCTCTATTGAGATGCTAATTCACCCCCCCTCCCCCTCTCACCCCAGAGGAGTTTGTGGCAATGTCAGACTGACTCTTGATATGTTAATACAGGCCGGCAATGGATTCTGCAAGTTCCTGTCTTTAGTTTCTTTAGTTTAATTTCAAACTTTATTTCTTTTCCCCTGTAGGTCGTGTTCGTCCATTTCAAAAACCCCCTGACCCCCCCACAGCAGCCCGGAAAATCCTTGCAGCCGCTCCCCACAACCCAGCGAGTGGAGGGGGAATGGGGATGTGTGAGTGAGTGGATTGGGGGGATTGTGTCAGTGTGTGTCTGTCTATCCCCCCCTCTCTGCTCACACTTCCTGCCCAGCCTGCTGAAGACAGGGAAAGAATGGGAGTTGAACAAAGCCTCCTCTCTGCCTCCATTTTCAAAGGATTTGCCCCTTTCTCACACCAGTTTTGTCCATTGAGCTGTCCCTATCAATTGGAAAAAAGTTTTATTTATCTCGCTGTGAGATATGAAGTCACTAATTACGAAATACAGGCAAAAACATCCCATTATGAGACAGGGAGCTTCAATGGGATTTTAAACTGAAATCCTCGGATGTCAATTCCTTAGGTTAAAAGTTTCTAATTCATTAATATGGATTAAATTAAAAGCGGCCAGTATATTCTCACCAGCTGCTTTCTGTTAACTCTCCCCCTTATCACCGGTGGTTCGCACTGCTGCCTCACAGCGCCAGGGACCCGGGTTCGATTCCCGGCTTGGGTCACTGTCTGTGCGGAGTCTGCACGTTCTCCCCGTGTCTGCGTGGGTTTCCTCCGGGTGCTCCGGTTTCCTCCCACAGTCTGAAAGATGTGCTGGTTAGGGTGCATTGGCCGTGCTAAATTCTCCCTCAGTGTAACCCGAACAGGCGCCAGAGTGTGGCGACTGGGGGATTCTCACAGTAACTTCATTGCAGTGTTAATGTAACCCTACTTGTCACACTAGTAGATAAACTGAAACTTAACACTCATGCCCTCTCCCGCCGGCACTCACTCACTCTTATACACTTACTCACTTTGTACACTCACTCCCTATTACACACTTACACACACACACTCAAACACACACACATCTCACACACACACACATCTCACACACACATTCACTCTCATAAACACATTCACTCTCTCGGAAACACTCGCCTTAACACACTCTCATCAACACACACATAAATACTCCCTCACACGCTCT
>NW_027590342.1:337500-342500 GCF_964213995.1 Mustelus asterias | reverse complement strand
TCTGTCTCTCACACACACTCCCTGTCTCTCACACACACTCCCTGTCTCGCTCACACACACTCTGTCTCTCACACACACTCTCTGTCTCGCTCACGCACACTCTCTGTCTCGCTCACGCACACTGTCTGTCTCACTCACGCACACTCTGTGCTGTATCTATCCTGTGAGTGTTTGATTGGGACAGTGTCGATGGAGCTTTATTCTGTATCTAACCTTATGCTGTACCTGTCCTGGGTGTGTTTGATGGGGACAGTGTAGAGGGAGCTTTATTCTGTATCTAACCCCATGCTGTACCTGTCCTGGGTGTGTTTGATGGGGACAGTGTAGAGGGACCTTTACTCTGTATTGAACCCCGTGCTGTATTTGTCCTGGGATTGTTTAATGGGGACAGTGTCGAGGGAGCTATACTCTGTACCTAACCCCTTGCTGTATCTGTCCTGGGAGTGTTTGATGGGCATGATGTGGAGATGCCGGCGTTGGACTGGGGTAAGCACAGTAAGAAGTCTCACAACACCAGGTTAAAGTCTTTAACCTGGTGTTGTGAGACTTCTTACAGTGTTTGATGGGGACAGGACTTAGGGGACATTGGATTTTAGACAATGTTTAGGGTTTTAGACTTTTCGGAGTGAAATTCAGGAACACTTTGCCACACCAGGTGTGATATTAGTTTGGAACTACCTTCTATAATTCACAGTTGATGCTCAGTCGCTTATTAATGTTCAAACCTGAAGTTGATAGATGATATTTTACACACAGGAGAAGCAATTTAAAATCAATGGGTCAATGTTAAAATAGTTGCAGGAACAGAGAGACCTGGGCTTTCAGTTCATTTTTACATCTTAAAGATTCAACCTGGGGCTCAGAATCTGTCAGTTGAATCTACTTTTCCTGTCCCGAAAACGTGTCAACAATTGTGTTGGGGAATGTGACAAAAGGTGACATTCCTGCATCCTGCACAGTGGGGTTGGGAGGTTGTTTGAAAGGAGATTCAGAAAGTGTCAATTAGATTGTGTCTCTTTGCAGAAGTTGACTATTTCACAGGAGATGCCTTGAGATAAAGGAAAGTTTTACCAATGTCTGCGTAACTTTCAAAGTCTCCAGACGCATGAAGGGGGCAGAGATTTTGTAATATTCAGAGCAGGAGATGGCAGACAATCACAGAATTGAAGATGTGAGGCCATCTCTTGTTTCTGAATGTCAATCTGTAGCTTTTAAACTTTAGTCCTAGGCTAATCATTCCAAGTTTGCAATCCCACACTTTGCTGTTGTGACTTTTGAGTTGTAAATTTTCTGAAATTGATTCTGTAATAAAAATCCCTGCAGGATGCAATGATTCCAATTCTGTCTGCTGCTGCCAAGCCCCAGTTTGTGTCTCAGTTTCACTATTTATCAACCATTTAAGATCCAAGTGTCCTAGAATTCCTACACTGCAGAATGAGACCATTCAGCCCAACAAGCCTGCCCCGACAATAATCCCACCCAGGCCCGAATCCCCCTGACACTAAGGGGCAATTTAGCAAACGTGCAAACTCCACACAGACAGTCACTCGAGGCGGGGAATCGAACCCAGATCCCTGGCGCTGTGAGTCAGCAGTGCTAACCACTGTGCCACCGTGTCGCCCGGTGATGAGACAGAACGTTTGCCAAAGTGCACAGAAATAGGCAGCATTGTCAGCATTTTAGCTGGAAGCTTCAAATGACAAAGGGATCTGAATAGTAGAGTCACAGAATCCCTGCAGTGCAGAAGGAGACCATTCAGCCCATCGAGCCTGTACTGACTCTCTGACACAGTATCTTACCAAGGCCCTTGACCCAGCCCTATCCCCGTAACCCCACACATTTACCTTAATCCACCGAACCAACACAGCTTTGGACAGGAAACGGCAATTTACTGTGTCCAATCCACAAATTTGGAAAATACTGGGACGGATTGAGAAATGGTTTCCGGGCAGAAAACAGAGCTCAGATATAAATGGGTCCTTTGGCCCAACTTTTCCCTGCCACCCAGTTTTTACCATAAAGCTCGTATCAAATGCCTTGCATTTGGCCCAAATCCCTCCATACCAATCTTACCAGAATAACTGTCTAAATGCTTTTTAATATATAAAATTGTATCCGCTTCTACTACGACCTCTGGCAGCTTGTTCCAATCCCTCACCACCCTATGTGTGAAAAGAATTGCCCTCTGGACCCTCTCCCCTCTCACCTTTAACCTATGTCTTGTAGTTTAAGACTGCCCTCCCTTTTGGAAAAGATGTTGACGAGCTTATCAAAGAACAAAGAGAATTACAGCACAGGAACAGGCCCTTCGGCCCTCCAAGCCTGCACCAACCATGCTGCCCGACTGAACTCAAACTCCCTACCCTTCCGGGGACCATATCCCTCTATTCCCATCCTATTCATGTATTTGTCCAGACGTTCCGTAAAACTCACTATCGTATCTGCTTCCACTACCTCCCCCGGCAGCGAGTTCCAGGCACCCACCACCCTCTGTGTAAACAAACTTGCCTTGTACATCTCCTTTAAACCTTGCCCCTCACACCTTAAACCTATGCCCCCTAGATTTTGAATCTTCCACCCTGGTAAAAAGCTTCTGACTATCCACTCTGTCCATGCCCCTCATAATCTTGTAGAATTCTATCAGGTCGCCCCTCAACCTCCGTCGTTCCAGTGAGAACAAAGCAAGTTTCTCCAATCTCTCCTCAGAGCTAATGCCCTCCATACCAGGCAACATCCTGGTAAATCTTTTCTGAACCCTCTCCAAATTCTCCACATCTTTCTGATAGTGTGTCGATCAGAATTGAACACTATATTCCAAGTGCGGCCTAACCAAGGTTCTATAAAGCTGCTATATCCATGCCCTCATTATTTTAGAGACCTCTAGAAGAACACCACTAAGCCAACTCAAGGGAAAAAAGGTCCCAGAGTATCCAGCCTCTCATTATAACTCAAACCATCAGGAACCCATAGCATCCCAGTAATTCTTTTCTGCACACTTTCTAGCTTAATAATCTCCTTTTTATAAGGTGACCAGAACTATACACAGCATTCCAAGTGTGGTCTCACCAATGTCTTGTACAACTCCAACAAGACGTCCCAACTCCTCTATTCCATGTTCTGACCAATGAAACCCAGCATGTGGAATGCCTTCTTCACCACCCTATCCACCTGTGACTCCACTTTCATGGAGCTATCAATCTGTACCCCGAGATCCCTTTGTTCTGTAACTCTCACCAATACCCTACCATTAACTGAGTAAGTCCTGTGTTGGTTCGATCCACCAAAATGTATCCGCTTGCATTTATCTAAATTAAACTCCATCTGCCATTCAACAGCCCACTGGCCCAATTGATCAAGATCCCATTGCAACCCGAGATAACCTTCTTCACTGTCCACTATGCCACAAATCTTGGTGTCAACTGCAAACTTACTAACCATGCCTCCTAAATTCTCATCCAAATCATTAATATAAATGACAAATAACAGTGGACCCAGCACCGATCCCTGAGGCACCCCGCTGGTCACAGGCCCCCAGTTTGACAAAAAAACAACCCTCTACAACCACCCTCTGTCTTCTGTCATCAAGCCTATTTTATATCCATTTGGCTACCTCACCCTGGATCCCGTGAGATTTAACCAAATCCTGTCTGCTTTTGTTTTTAAAAGTTTACATGTTTAAACACTGAAACGTCTTGCCCTTGTTGGGAATATCACTGCGGTTTGAGAAAAGCAAACACTGATCCCACACCCAACACCCCCAAAACACAGGACTGAGCAGAGAGTGTGAAATGTGACTGGTGTGAGTGTGGATTGTCTTTTAAAAGTGGGTAAGAAACACTCCTCCATTTTCAAATCTTTACCTTGCTTATGTAGCGTCTCGGACTCCCCTGTCACTCACCATCCATCTGAATTAATCTCTATTCCTCACTGTCTAACTGTTACTCTCTGCATTGCTCCCTCTCCCTATCTCTCTGTTACTCTGTATCGCTCCATCTCTCTCTCTTCCTCTCTCTCTCTCCCTCTCCCTCTCTATCCCTCTCATCCACCATGTTGTTTATCGTTAAGGGGTCTAATCACGGAGAATTCAAACACTCTTTCTGTTTCTGTCTTGGCAGAATTAGCAACATGAGTGGATATTTCAAGACTGTATTCACACAATACAGACAGAACGCTGGTGAGCTCAGTACACGTGGTACCTGAATGTTACAATAAGATAGAATCTGTATTCAGACAACTGTCACCCCACAGGGTCCAAACTTCACCGTGTTAATTTGATTTGATTTGATTGATTTGTGTTGGGATGCAGTGAAAAGTATTGTTTCTTGTGCGCTATACAGACAAAACATTCCGTACATAGAGTACACAGGGAGAAGGAGAGGAAAGGGTGCAGAATATCGTGTTGCAGTTACCGATAGACTGTAGAAAAAGATCAGCTCACACACACACTCTCTCTTACACACTCTTAGACACACACATAATCTCACACACACACACACGCTCTCTCTCTCACACACACACACTCTCTCACACACTCAGACACACATACTATCTCACACACACACACACTCTCTCACACACACGCACTCTCTCTCACACACACACACTCTCACACTCTCAGGCACACACATACTATCTCACACACACACTCTCTCACACTTTCAGACACACACACTCTCTCTCTCTCACACACACACACGTTCTCTCTCTCTCACACATACACTCTCTCACACTCTCAGACACACACATACTCTCTCTCTCACACACACACTCTCTCACACACACACACTCTCTCTCTCTCACACACACCCTCTCTCACACACACACTCTCTCTCACACACACACACACTTTCTCTCAGACGCTCGCTGTCTCCATCACACATTGTCTCTCTTTCTCACACTCTCCCTCTCACACACACACAAACTCATATTCCCTCTCACACACACACATTCTCTCTCACACACACAATGTGGAGGGAGATTTACGCTGTATCTCACCCGAT
>NW_027590342.1:315000-332500 GCF_964213995.1 Mustelus asterias | reverse complement strand
CTGTACCTGTCCTGGGAGTGTTTGATGGGGACAGTGTCGAGGGAGCTTCACTCTGTATCTAACCCCGTGCTGTATCTGTCCTGGGAGTGTTTGATGGGGATAGTGTAGAGGGAGCTTCACTCTGGATCTAAACCCGTGCTGTCCCTGTCCTGCGAGTGTTTGATGGGGATAGTGTAGAGGGAGCTTTTCTCTGTATCTAACCCCGTGCTGTACCTGTCCTGCGAGTGTTTGATGGGGATAGTGCAGAGGGAGCTTTACTCTGTATCTAACCCCGTGCTGTACCTGTCCTGGGAGTGTTTGATGGGGACAGTGTAGAGGGAGCTTCACTCTGGATCTAAACCCGTGCTGTCCCTGTCCTGCGAGTGTTTAATGGGGACAGTGTCGAGGGAGCTTTACTCTGTATCTAACCCCGTGCTGTACCTGTCCTGGAAGTGTTTGATGGGGACAGGAATTACAGCACAGGAACAGTCCCTTCGGCCCTCCATGCCTGCACCAACCATGCTGCCCGACTGAACTAAAACCCCCTACCCTTCCGGGGACCATATCCCTCTATTCCCATCCTATTCATGTATTTGTCCAGACGTTCCATAAAACTCACTGTCGTATCTGCTTCCACTACCTCTCCCAGCAGCGAGTTCCAGGCACCCACCACCCTCTGTGTAAAAAACCTGCCTCGTACTTCTCCTTTAAACCTTGTCCCTCGCACCTTAAACCTGTGCCCCCTAGTAATTGACTCTTCAACCCTGGGAAAAAGCTCCTGACTATCCACTCTGTCCATGCCTCTCATAATCTTGTTGAATTCTATCAGGTCGCCCCTCAACCTCCGTCGTTCCAGTGAGAACGAACCAAGTTTCTCCAATCTCTCCTCAGAGCTAATGCCCTCCATACCAGGCAACATCCTGGTAAATCTTTTCTGAACCCTCTCCAAATTCTCCACATCTTTCTGGTCGTGTGTCGATCAGAATTGAACACTATATTCCAAGTGCGGCCTAACTAAGGTTCTGTAAAGCTGCTGTATCCATGCCCTCATTATTTTAGAGACCTCTATAAGAACACCACTAAGCCAACTCAAGGGAAAAAAAGTCCCAGAGTATCCAGCCTCTCATTATAACTCAAACCATCAGGACCCCATAGCATCCCAGTCATTCTTTTCTGCACACTTTCTTGCTTAATAATCTCCTTTTTATAAGGGTGACCAGAACAATACACAGCATTCCAAGTGTGGTCTTACCAATGTCTTGTACAACTTCAACAAGACGTCCCAACTCCTGTATTCCATGTTCTGACCAATGAAACCAAGCATGTGGAATGCCTTCTTCACCACTCTATCCACCTGTGACTCCACTTTCAAGGAGCTGTCAATCTGTACCCCCGAGATCTCTTTGTTCTGTAACTCTCAGCAACACCCTACCATTAACTGAGTAAGTCCTGTGTTGGTTCGATCCACCAAAATGTATCCGCTTGCATTTATCTAAATTAAACTCCATCTGCCATTCAACAGCCCACTGGCCCAATTGATCAAGATCCCATTGCAACCCGAGATAACCTTCTTCACTGTCCACTATGCCACAAATCTTGGTGTCAACTGCAAACTTACAAACCATGCCTCCTAAATTCCCATCCAAATCATTAATATAGATGACCAATAACAGTGGACCCAGCACCGATCCCTGAGGCACCCCGCTGGTCACAGGCCTCCAGTTTGACCAAAAAAACAACCCTCTACAACCACCCTCTGTCTTCTGTCATCAAGCCTATTTTATATCCATTTGGCTACCTCACCCTGGATCCCGTGAGATTTAACCAAATCCTGTCTGCTTTTGTTTTTAAATGTTTACAGTTTTAAACACTGAAACGTCTTGCCCTTGTTGGGAATATCACTGCGGTTTGAGAAAAGCAAACACTGATCCCACACTCAACACCCCCCAACACAGGACTGAGCAGAGAGTGTGAAATGTGACTGGTGTGAGTGTGGATTGTCTTTTAAAAGTGGGTAAGAAACACTCCTCCATTTTCAAATCTTTACCTTGTTTATGTAGCGTCTCGGACTCCCCTGTCACTCACTACCCATCTGAATTAATCTCTATTCCTCACTGTCTAACTGTTACTCTCTGCATTGCTCCCTCTCCCTATCTCTCTGTTACTCTGCATCGCTCCATCTCTCTCTCTTCCTCTCTCTCTCTCTCTCTCCCTCTCCCTCTCTATCCCTCTCACCCTCTCCCTCTCTATCCCTCTCATCCACCATGTTGTTTATCGTTAAGGGGTCTAATCACGGAGAATTCAAACACTCTTTCTGTTTCTGTCTTGGCAGAATTAGCAACATGAGTGGATATTTCAAGACTGGATTCACACAATACAGACAGAACGCTGGTGAGCTCAGTACACGTGGTACCTGAATGTTACAATAAGATAGAATCTGTATTCAGACAACTGTCACCCCACAGGGTCCAAACTTCACCGTGTTAATTTGATTTGATTTGATTGATTTGAATTGGGATGCAGTGAAAAGTATTGTTTCTTGTGCGCTATACAGACAAAACATTCTGTACATAGAGTACACAGGGAGAAGGAGAGGAAAGGGTGCAGAATATCGTGTTGCAGTTACCGATAGGGTGTAGAGAAAGATCAGCTCACACACACACTCTCTCTTACACACTCTTAGACACACACATAATCTCACACACACACACGCTCTCTCTCTCTCACACACACACTCTCTCACACACTCAGACACACACTCTCTCACACACACACACACATTCTCTCTCACACACACGCTCTCTCTCTCTCGCACACACACTCTCTCTCACACTCTCAGACACACACACTCTCTCACACACACACACACACTCTCTCACACACACACGCTCTCTCTCACACACACACTCTCTCACACTCTCAGAGACACACACACTCTCTCAGACGCACTCTGTCTCCATCACACATTGTCTCTCTTTCTCACACTCTCCCTCTCACACACACACACAAAGTCATATTCTCTCTCACACACACACTCTCTCTCTCACACACACATTCTCTCTCACACACACACTCTCTCTCACACACACTCTCTCTCTCTCTCACACACACAGTGTAGAGGGAGATATACGCTGTACCTCACCCGATGCTGTACCTGTCCTGGGTGTGTTTGATGTGTGGCAGCTTTTCCCTGTATCTATCCCCATGCTGTATCTGTCATTGGAATATTTGATCGTCATGATGTGGAGATTTGATAGTTATTTGATAGTGACAGTGCAGAGGGAGCTTTATCTGTATCTAACCCCGTGCTGTACCTGTCCTGTGTGTGTTTCATGGGGACAGTGTAGAGGGAGCTTTACTCTGTATCTAACCCCGTGCTGTACCTGTCCTGTGTGTGTTTCATGGGGACAGTGTAGAGGAAGCTTTACTCTATCTAGCCCCGTGCTGTATCTGTCCTGGGTGTGTTGGATGGGGACAGTGTCGAGGGAGCTTTACTCTGTATCGAACTCTGTGCTGTACCTGTACCTTTCCTGGGAGTGTTTGATGGGAACAGTGTCGAGGGAGCTTTACTTTGCATCTAATCCCATGTTTCAGTTACTGATAGACTGTAGAGGAAGATCAGGTCACACAGACGCTCTCCTTACACACTCTCAGAAACACACACACACACACACACATGCTCTCTCTGTCTCTCACACACACATACACTATCTCTTACACACTCTCTCACTCACACACACGCTCCTCCTCTCTGTCACACACACTTTCTCTCTCACACACTTTCT
Organism: Mustelus asterias; assembly: GCF_964213995.1. Lineage (NCBI taxonomy): Eukaryota > Metazoa > Chordata > Chondrichthyes > Carcharhiniformes > Triakidae > Mustelus > Mustelus asterias. The sequence goes on along the minus strand of NW_027590342.1, from coordinate 328,736 downwards.
CTCTCACACACATTCTCTCACACACACTTTCACGCTCACACACTCTCACCCATGCATTCTCTCCAACTGACACACTCTCACACACATACACTCACTCTCTCACACACATACACTCACTCTCTCACACACATAAACTCACTCTCTCACACACACACTCTCTCACACACACACACTCTCTCACACATACACTCTCTCTCAAACATATACTCTCTCACACACACTCTCTCACACACACACACACTCTCACACACACACTCTCTCTCAGACACACTCTCGCACACTCTCTCTCTCACACACACTCTCTCTCTCTCACATATACACTCTCTCTCAAACATATACTCTCTCTCACGCACACAGTCTCTCTCACGCACACACTCAGTCTCTCACACAGTCTCTCTCACGCACACACACACTCACGCACACGCTCTCTCTCGCACACACTCTCTCTCTCGCACACACTCTCGCACACACTCTCTCTCGCACACACTCTCTCTCGCACACACTCTCTCTCGCACACACTCTCTCTCGCACACAGTCTCTCGCACACACTCTCTCGCACACACTCTCTCTCGCACACACACTCTCTCTCGCACACACACTCTCTCTCGCACACACTCTCTCTCGCACACACTCTCTCTCGCACACACTCTCTCTCGCACACACTCTCTCTCGCACACACTCTCTCTCGCACACACTCTCTCTCGCACACACTCTCTCTCGCACACACTCTCTCTCGCACACACTCTCTCTCGCACACTCTCTCTCTCGCACACTCTCTCTCTCGCACACTCTCTCTCTCACACTCTCTCTCGCACACTCTCTCTCGCACACTCTCTCTCGCACACACTCTCTCTCACACAAACTCTCTCTCACACACACACACGTTCTCACACACACACCCTCCCTCACGCATACACTCTCTCTCACGCACACACTCTCTCTCACGCACACACTCTCTCTCAAGCACACACTCTCTCTCACGCACACACTCTCTCTCACGCACACACACTCTCTCTCTCTCACACACACATTCTCTCACACACACACACACACAATGATGGGCAAAATGTAGAGGAAGATTTGAGCTGTATCTAACCCCGTGCTGTACCTGTCCTGGGTCTGTTTGATGTGCACAATGTGGAGGCAGCCTTTCCTTTAATCTAGCACCATGCTGTGTCTGTCATTGGATTATATGATGGGGACAGTGTAGAGGGAGCTTTATCTGTATCTAACCCTGTGCTGTATATGTCCTGGGAGTGTTTGATGAGGACAGTGAAGTGGGAGCTTTACTCTATATCTAACCACTTGCTGTATCTGTCGTGGGAGTGTTTGATGGGGACAGTGTCGAGTGAGCTTTACTCTGTGTCTAACCCCGTGCTGTACCTGTGCTGGGCAAGTTTGATGGGGACAGTGTAGAGGGAGCTTTACTCTGTATCTAGTCCCCTGCTGTACCTGTCCTGGGAGTGTTTGATGGGGACAGTGTAGAGGGAGATTTATTCTGTATCTAACCCCATGCTGTACCTGTCCTGGGAGTGTTTGATGGGGACAGTGTCGAGGGAGCTTTACTATACATCTAACCACTTGCTGTATCTGTCCTGGGAGTGTTTGATGGGGATAGTGCAGAGGGAGCTTTACTCTGTATCTAATCCATGCTGTCCCTTTCTTGGGAGTGTTTGATGGGGACAGTATCGAGGGAGCTTTACTCTGTATCTAAACCCGTGCTGTACCTGTCCTTGGTTTGTTTGATGGGGACAGTGTACAATGAGCTTTAATCTGTATCTAACCCCGTGCTGTACCTGTCCTGGGGGGTGTTTGATGGGGACAGTGTAGAGGGAGCTTTACTCTGTATCTAACGCCGTGCTGTACCTGTCCTGGGAGTGTTTGTTGGGGACAGTATCGCGAGAGCTTTACTCTGTATCTAACCCCGTGCTGTACCTGTCCTGGGCGAGTTTGTTGGGGACAGTGCAGAGGGAGCTTTACTCTGTATCTAACTCCGTGCTGTATCTGTCCTTGGTTTGTTTGATGGGGACACACACACGCTCTTGCTCTCGCACACACTCTATGTCTCTCACACACACACTCTCTCTCACACACACACACACACTCTCTCACACACACACTCTCTCTCTCTCTCACACACACTCTCTCTCTCTCACACACACACTCTCTCTCACACACACTCTCTCTCTCACACACACACTCTCTCACACACACACTCTCGCACACTCTCTCTCTCACACACACTCTCTCTCTCACACACACTCTCTCTCTCACACACACTCTCTCTCACACAAACGGTCTCTCTCGCACACACTCTCTCTCTCGCACACACTCTCTCGAAAACTCTCTCTCTCTCACACACACACTCTCTCACACACACACACACTCTCTCTCTCGAAAACTCTCTCTCGAAAACTCTCTCTCTCACACACACACACTCTCTCTCACACACATTCTCTCTCTCACACACACTCTCTCTCTCACACACACACACGCTCTCTCACACACACGGTTTCTCTCTCACACACACTCTCACTCTCCCACACACTCTCACTCTCACACACACTCTCACACACACACACTCTCTCTCTCACACACACACTCTCACTCACACGCACTCTCTCTCACACACACACTCTCTCTCTCGCACACACTCTCTCACACACTCTCTCACACACAGCCTGTCTCTCACACACAGCCTGTCTCTCACACACACTCTTTCTCACACACACACTCTCTCTAACACACTCTCTCTCACGCACAGTCTCTCTCTCACACACACTCTCTCTCGCACACACTCTCTCTCAAACACACACTCTCTCTCACACACACACACTCTCTCTCGCACACACTCTCTCTCTCACACACTCTATCTCTCTCTCACACACACTCTCTCTCACACATACACTCACAAACATATACTCTCTCACACACACACTCTCTCTCACGCACACGCTCTCTCTCTCGCACACACACTCTCTCTCGCACACACACTCTCTCTCGCACACACTCTCTCTCTCTCGCACACACTCTCTCTCTCGCACACACTCTCTCTCTCGCACACACTCTCTCTCTCACACACACTCTCTCTCTCACACACACTCTCTCACACATACACACACTCTCTCTCACACACACTCTCTCTCTCGCACACACACTCTCTCTCGCACACACACTCTCTCTCTCGCACACACTCTCTCTCTCGCACACACTCTCTCTCTCACACACACTCTCTCTCTCACACACACTCTCTCTCTCACACACACTCTCTCACACATACACACACTCTCTCTCACACACACATTCTCTCACACACACACACACAGAATGATGGGGCAAAATGGAGAGGAAGATTTGAGCTGTATCTAACCCCGTGCTGTACCTGTCCTGGGTGTGTTTGATGTGCACAATGTGGAGGCAGCTTTTCCTTTAATCTAGCACCATGCTGTGTCTGTCATTGGATTATATGATGGGGACAGTGTATAGGGAGCTTCACTCTGTATCTAAACCTGTGCTGTACCTGTCCTGGGAGTGTTTGATGGGGATAGTGTAGAGGGAGCTTTACTCTGTATCTAACCCTGTGCTGTATATGTCCTGGGAGTGTTTGATGGGGGACAGTGTAGAGGGAGCTTCACTCTGTATCTAAACACGTGCTGTATCTGTCCTGGGTGTGTTTGATGGGGGACAGTGTAGAGGGAGCTTTGCTCTGTATCTAACCCCGTGCTGTATCTCTCCTGGAAGTGTTTTATGGGGACAGTGGAGAGGGAGCTTTACTCTGTATCGAACCCCGTGCTGTACCTGTCCTGGGAGTGTTTGATGGGGGACAGTATAGAGGGAGCTTTACTCTGTATCTAACCCCGTGCTGTTCCTGTCCTGGGAGTGTTTGATGGGGACAGTGTATAGGGAGCTTCACTCTATCTAAACACGTGCTGAACCTGTCCTGGGTGTGTTTGATGGGGGACAGTGTAGAGGGAGTTTTGCTCTGTATCTAACCCCATGCTGTATCTCTCCTGGAAGTGTTTTATGGGGATAGTGGAGAGGGAGCTTTACTCTGTATCGAACCCCGTGCTGTCCCTGTCCTGCGAGTGTTTGATGGAGACAGTGTCGAGGGACCTTTACTCTGTATTGAACCCCGTGCTGTATTTTTCCTGGGAGTGTTTAATGGGGACAGTGTCCAGGGAGCTATACTCTGTACCTAACCCTGTGCTGTACCTGTCCTGGGAGTGTTTGATGGGGACAGGACTTGGGGGACATTGGATTTTAGACAATGTTTAGGGTTTTAGACTTTTTGGAGTGAAATTCAGGAACACTTTGCCACACCAGGTGTGATATTAGTTTGGAACTACCTTCTATAATTCACAGTTGATGCTCAGTCGCTTATTAATGTTCAAACCTGAAGTTGATGGATGGTATTTTACACACAGGAGAAGCAATTTAAAATCAATGGGTCAATGTTAAAATAGTTGCAGGAACAGAGAGACCTGGGCTTTCAGTTCATTTTTACATCTTAAAGATTCAACCTGGGGCTCAGAATCTGTCAGTTGAATCTACTTTTCCTGTCCCGAAAACGTGTCAACAATTGTGTTGAGGAATGTGACAAAAGGTGACATTCCTGCATCCTGCACAATGGGGTTGGGAGGTTGTTTGAAAGGAGATTCAGAAAGTGTCAATTAGATTGTGTCTCTTTGCAGAAGTTGAGTATTTCACAGGAGATGCCTTGAGATAAAGGAACGTTTTACCAATGTCTGCGTAACTTTCAAAGTCTCCAGACGCATGAAGGGGGCAGAGATTTTGTAATATTCAGAGCAGGAGATGGCAGACAATCACAGAATTGAAGATGTGAGGCCATCTCTTGTTTCTGAATGTCAATCTGTAGCTTTTAAACTTTAGCCCTGGGCTAAACATTCCAAGTTTGCAATCCCACACTTTGCTGTTGTGGATTTTGAGTTGTAAATTTTCTGAAATTGATTCTGTAATAAAAATCCCTGCAGGATGCAATGATTCCCATTCTGTCTGCTGCTGCCAAGCCCCAGTTTGTGTCTCAGTTTCACTCTTTATCAACCATTTAAGATCCAAGAGTCATAGAATTCCTACACTGCAGAATGAGGCCATTCAGCCCAACAAGCCTGCCCCGACAGTAATCCCACCCAGGCCCGAATCCCCCTGACACTAAGGGGCAATTTAGCAAACGTGCAAACTCCACACAGACAGTCACTCGAGGCGGGGAATCGAACCCAGATCCCTGGCGCTGTGAGTCAGCAGTGCTAACCACTGTGCCACCGTGTCACCCGGTGATGAGACAGAACATTTGCCAAAGTGCACAGAAATAGGCAGCATTGTCAGCATTTTAGCTGGAAGCTTCAAATGACAAAGGGATCTTAATAGTAGAGTCACAGAATCCCTGCAGTGCAGAAGGAGACCATTCAGCCCATCGAGTCTGTACTGACTCTCTGACACAGTATCTTACTAAGGCCCTTGACCCAGCCCTATCCCCGTAACCCCACACATTTACCTTAATCCACCGAACCAACACAGCTTTGGACAGGAAACGGCAATTTACTGTGTCCAATCCACAAATTTGGAAAATACTGGGATGGATTGAGAAATGGTTTCCGGGCAGAAAACAGAGCTCAGATACAAATGGGCCCTTTGGCCCAACTTTTCCCTGCCACCCAGTTTTTACCATAAAGCTCGTATCAAATGCCTTGCGTTTGGCCCAAATCCCTCCACACCAATCTTACCAGAATAACTGTCTAAATGCTTTTTAAAATATAAAATTGTGTCCGCTTCTACTACGACCTCTGGCAGCTTGTTCTAATCCCTCACCACCCTCTGTGTGAAAAGAATTGCCCTCTGGACCCTCTCCCCTCTCACCTTAAACCTGTGTCTTCTAGTTTTAGACTCCCCTCCCTTTTGGAAAAGATGTTGACGAGCTTATCACAGAACAAAGAGAATTACAGCACAGGAACAGTCCCTTCGGCCCTCCAAGCCTGCACCAACCATGCTGCCCGACTGAACTAAAACCCCCTACCCTTCCGGGGACCATATCCCTCTATTCCCATCCTATCCATGTATTTGTCCAGACGTTCCGTAAAACTCACTATCGTATCCGCTTCCACTACCTCCCCCGGCAGCGAGTTCCAGGCACCCACCACCCTCTGTGTAAAAAAACTTGCCTTGTACATCTCCTTTAAACCTTGCCCCTCACACCTTAAACCTGTGCCCCCTAGATTTTGAATCTTCCACCCTGGTAAAAAGCTTCTGACTATCCACTCTGTCCATGCCCCTCATAATCTTGTAGAATTCTATCAGGTCTCCCCTCAACCTCCGTCGTTCCAGTGAGAACAAACCAAGTTTCTCCAATCTCTCCTCAGAGCTAATGCCCTCCATACCAGGCAACATCCTGGTAAATCTTTTCTGAACCCTCTCCAAATTCTCCACATCTTTCTGGTAGTGTGTCGATCAGAATTGAACACTATATTCCAAGTGCGGCCTAACTAAGGTTCTATAAAGCTGCTGTATCCATGCCCTCATTATTTGAGACACCTCTAGAAGAACACCACTAAGCCAACTCAAGGGGAAAAAAGTCCCAGAGTATCCAGCCTCTCATTATAATTCAAACCATCAGGACCCCATAGCATCCGAGTAATTCTTTTCTGCACACTTTCTAGCTTAATAATCTCCTTTCTATAAGGGTTACCAGAACAATACACAGCATTCCAAGTGTGGTCTTACCAATGTCTTGTACAACTTCAACAAGACGTCCCAACTCCTGTGTTCAATGTTCTGACCAATGAAACCAAGCATGTGGAATGCCTTCTTCACCACTCTATCCACCTGTGACTCCACTTTCAAGGAGCTATCAATCTGTACCCCGAGATCTCTTTGTTCTGTAACTCTCACCAACACCCTACCATTAACTGAGTAAGTCCTGTGTTGGTTCGATCCACCAAAATGTATCACCTCGCATTTATCTAAATTAAACTCCATCTGCCATTCAACAGCCCACTGGCCCAATTGATCAAGATCCCATTGCAACCCGAGATAACCTTCTTCACTGTCCACTATGCCACAAATCTTGGTGTCAACTGCAAACTTACAAACCATGCCTCCTAAATTCTCATCCAAATCATTAATATAAATGACAAATAACAGTGGACCCAGCACCGATCCCTGAGGCACCCCGCTGGTCACAGGCCTCCAGTTTGACCAAAAAAACAACCCTCTACAACCACCCTCTGTCTTCTGTCATCAAGCCTATTTTATATCCATTTGGCTACCTCACCCTGGATCCCGTGAGATTTAACCAAATCCTGTCTGCTTTTGTTTTTAAATGTTTACATTTTTAAACACTGAAACGTCTTGCCCTTGTTGGGAATATCAGTGCGGTTTGAGAAAAGCAAACACTGATCCCACACTCAACACCCCCAAAACACAGGACTGAGCAGAGAGTGTGAAATGTGACTGGTGTGAGTATGGATTGTCTTTTAAAAGTGGGTAAGAAACACTCCTCCATTTTCAAATCTTTACCTTGCTTATGTAGCGTCTCGGACTCCCCTGTCACTCACCATCCATCTGAATTAATCTCTATTCCTCACTGTCTAACTGTTACTCTCTGCATTGCTCCCTCTCCCTATCTCTCTGTTACTCTGCATCGCTCCATCTCTCTCTCTTCCTCTCTCTCTCTCCCTCTCCCTCTCTATCCCTCTCATCCACCATGTTGTTTATCGTTAAGGGGTCGAATCACGGAGAATTCAAACACTCTTTCTGTTTCTGTCTTGGCAGAATTAGCAACATGAGTGGATATTTCAAGACTGGATTCACACAATACAGACAGAACGCTGGTGAGCTCAGTACACGTGGTACCTGAATGTTACAATAAGATAGAATCTGTATTCAGACAACTGTCACCCCACAGGGTCCAAACTTCACCGTGTTAATTTGATTTGATTTGATTGATTTGTATTGGGATGCAGTGAAAAGTATTGTTTCTTGTGCGCTATACAGACAAAACATTCTGTACATAGAGTACACAGGGAGAAGGAGAGGAAAGGGTGCAGAATATCGTGTTGCAGTTACCGATAGGGTGTGGAGAAAGATCAGCTCACACACACACACTCTCTTACACACTCTCAGACACACACATAATCTCACACACACACACACTCTCTCTCTCGCACACACACTCTCTCACACACTCAGACACACACACTCTCTCACACACACACACACACACTCTCTCTCACACACACGCTCTCTCTCTCTCGCACACACACTCTCTCACACACTCAGACACACACTCTCTCACACACACACACACTCCCTCTCACACACACGCTCTCTCTCTCTCTCACACACACTCTCTCTCACACTCTCAGACACACACACTCTCTCACACACACAGACACACACTCACTCACACACACACGCTCTCTCTCACACACACACTCTCTCACACTCTCAGAGACACACACACTCTCTCTCACACACACACACACACTCTCTCAGACGCACTCTGTCTCCATCACACATTGTCTCTCTTTCTCACACTCTCCCTCTCACACACACACACAAAGTCATATTCTCTCTCACACACACACTCTCTCTCACACACACACATTCTCTCACACACACACAATGCAGAGGGAGATATACGCTGTATCTCACCCGATGCTGTACCTGTCCTGGGTGTGTTTGATGTGTAGGCAGCTTTTCCCTGTATCTATCCCCATGCTGTATCTGTCATTGGAATATTTGATAGTCATGATGTGGAGATTTGATAGTTATTTGATAGTGACAGTGCAGAGGGAGCTTTATCTGTATCTAACCCCGTGCTGTACCTGTCCTGTGTGTGTTTGATGGGGACAGTGTAGAGGAAGCTTTACTCTGTATCTAACCCTGTGCTGTACCTGTCCTGTGTGTGTTTGATGGGGACAGTGTAGAGGAAGCTTTACTCTGTATCTAACCCCGTGCTGTACCTGTCCTGTGTGTGTTTGATGGGGACAGTGTAGAGGAAGCTTTACTCTGTATCTAACCCCGTGCTGTACCTGTCCTCGGAGTGTTTGATGGGAACAGTGCAGAGGGAGATTTACTCTGTATTTTACCCCGTGCTGTACCTGTCCAGGGAGTGTTTGATGGGGACAGTGTAGAGGGAGCTTTACTCTGTATCTAACCCCGTGCTGTACCTGTCCTGGGAGTGTTTGATGGGGACAGTGTAGAGGGAGCTTTACTCTGTATCTAACCCCGTGCTGTACCTGTCCTGGGAGTGTTTGATGGGGACAGTGTAGAGGGAGCTTTACTCTGTATCTAACCCCATGCTGTCCCTGTCCAGGGAGTGTTTGATGGGGACAGTGTAGAGGGAGCTTTACTCTGTATCTAACCCCGTGCTGTACCTGTCCTGGGAGTGTTTGATGGGGACAGTGTAGAGGGAGCTTTACTCTGTATCTAACCCCGTGCTGTACCTGTCCTGGGAGTGTTTGATGGGGGACAGTGGAGAGGGAGCTTTACTCTGTATCTAACCCCGTGCTGTACCAGTTCTGGGAGTGTTTGATGGGGGACAGTGTAGAGGGAGCTTTACTCTGTATCTAACCCCGTGCTGTACCTGTCCTGGGAGTGTTTGATGGGGACAGTGTCGAGGGAGCTTTACTCTGTATCTAACCCCGTGCTGTACCTGTCCTGGGAGTGTTTGATGGGGACAGTGTAGAGGGAGCTTTACTCTGTATCTAACCCTGTGCTGTACCTGTCCTGGGAGTGTTTGATGGGACAGTGAAGTGGGAGCTTTACTCTGTATCTAACCCCGTGCTGTATCTGTCCTGGGAGTGTTTGATGGGGACAGTGTAGAGGGACCTTTTCTCTGTATCTAACCCCGTGCTGTTTCTGTCCTGGGAGTGTTTGATGGAACAGTGAAGTGGGAGATTTACTCTGTATCTAACCACTTCCTGTATCTGTCCTGGGAGTGTTTGATGGGAACAGTGTAGAGGGAGCTTTACTCTGTATCTAACCCCGTGCTGTATCTGTCCTGGGAGCGTTTGATGGGGACAGTGTCGAGGGAGCTTTACTCTGTATCGAACTCTGAGCTGTACCTGTACCTTTCCTGGGAGTGTTTGATGGGAACAGTGTCGAGGGACCTTTACTTTGCATCTAATCCCGTGTTTCAGTTACTGATAGACTGTAGAGGAAGATCAGGTCACACACACGCTCTCCTTACACACTCTCAGGCACACACACACACACATGCTCTCTCTGTCTCTCACACACACATACACTATCTCTTACGCACTCTCTCTCTCACACACATGCTCTTTCGCTCTGTCACACACACTTTCTCTCTCACACATACTCTCTCTCTCTCACACATACACTCTCTCTCAAACACACACACTCTCTCTCACACACACACTCCCTCTCACACACACACTCCCTCTCACACACACACTCCCTCTCACACACACACTCCCTCTCACACACACACTCCCTCTCACACACACACTCCCTCTCACACACACACTCCCTCTCACACACACACTCCCTCTCACACACACACTCTCTCTCACACACACACTCTCTCTCACACACACACTCTCTCTCACACACAGACTCTCTCTCACACACAGACTCTCTCTCACACACACACTCTCTCTCGCACACACACTCTCTCTCGCACACACACTGTCTCATACACACACACTCACTCTCTCACGCGCTCGCTCTCTCTTGTACACGCTCTCTCTCACACACACGCTCTCTCTCTCGCACACGCTCTCTCTCTCGCACACACTCTCTCACACACACTCTCTCTCTCTCACACACACACTCTCTCTCACACACACCTTCTCTCCCGTGCTGTACCTGTCCTGGGTGTGTTTGATGTGCACAATGTGGAGGCAGCTTTTCCTTTAATCTAGCACCATGCTGTATCTGTCATTGGATTATTTGATGGGGACAGTGTATAGGGAGCTTCACTCTGTATCTAAACCTGTGCTGTACCTGTCCTGGGTGTGTTTGATGGGGACAGTGTAGAGGGAGCTTTACTCTGTATCTAACCCCGTGCTGTACCTGTCCTGGGAGTGTTTGATGGGGGACAGTGTAGAGGGAGCTTCACTCTGTATCTAAACACGTGCTGTACCTGTCCTGGGTGTGTTTGATGGGGACATTGTCGAGGGAGCTTCACTCTGTATCTTAACCCGTGCTGTACATGTCCTGGGAGTGTTTGATGGGGACAGTGGAGAGGGAGATCTACTCTGTATCTAACCCCATGCTGTACCTGTCCTGGGAGTGTTTCATGGGGACAGTGTTGAGGGAGCTTTCCTCTCTATCTAATCCCGTGCTGTACCTGTCCTTGGTTTGTCTGATGGGGATATTGTGGAGGGAGCTTTACTCTGTATCTAACCCCGTGCTGTACCTGTCCTGGGTGTGTTGGATGGGGACAGTGTAGAGGGAGGTTTACTCTGTATCTCAACCCGTGCTGTACATGTCCTGGGAGTGTTTGATGGGGACAGTGTAGAGGGAGCTTTACTCTATATCTAACCCCGTGCTGTATCTGTTCTGGGACTGTTTGATGGGGACTGTACAGTGAGCTTTACTCTGTATCTAACCCCATGCTGTACCTGTTCTGGGAGTGTTTGATGGGGACAGTGTAGAGGAACCTTTATTCTGTACCTAACCCCGTGTTGTGCTTTCTGTACCTGTCTTGGGAGTGTTTGATGGGGATAGTGTAGTGGGAGGTTTACTCTGTATCTAACCCGTGCTGTACCTGTCCTGGGAGTGTTTGATGGGGACAGTGTAGAGGGAGCTTTACTCTGTATCTAACCCCGTGCTGTACCTGTCTTGGGAGTGTTTGATGGGGACAGTGTAGAGGGAGCTTTACTCTGTATCGAACCCCGTGCTGTACCTGTCTTGGGAGTGTTTGATGGGGACAGTGTAGTGGGAGCTTTACTCTGCATCTAACCCCGTGCTGTACCTGTCCTGTTAGTGTTTGATGGGGACAGTGTAGAGGGAGCTTTACTTTGTATCGAACCCCGTGCTGTATCTGTCCTGGGTGTGTTGGATGGGGACAGTGTCGAGGGAGCTTCACTCTGTATCTAACCCCATGCTGTACCTGTCCTGGGAGTGTTTGATGGGGACAGTGTAGAGGGAGCTTCACTCTGTATCTAACCCCGTGCTGTACCTGTCCTGGGTGTGTTGGATGGGGACAGTGTCGAGGGAGCTTCACTCTGTATCTAAACCCGTGCTGTACATGTCCTGGGAGTGTTTGATCGGGATAGTGTAGAGGGAGCTTTATCTGTATCTCACCCTGTGCTGTCCCTGTCCTGGGAGTGTTTGATGGGGACAGTGTCGAGGGAGCTTTACTCTGTATCTAACCCCGTGCTGTATCTGTCCTGGGAGTGTTTGATGGGGACAGTGTCGAGGGAGCTTTACTCTGTATCAAATCCCGTGCTGTACCTGTGCTGGGAGAGTTTGATGGGGACAGTGTAGAGGGAGATTTACTCTGTATCTAAACCCGTGCTGTATCTGTCCTTGGTTTGTTTGATGGGGACAGTGTAGAGGGAGCTTTACTCTATATCTAACCCCGTGCTGAATCTGTTCTGGGACTGTTTGATGGGGACAGTGTACAGTGAGCCTTAATCTGTATCTAGCCCCGTGCTGTACATGTCCTGGGAGTGTTTGATGGGGACCGTGTCGAGGGAGTTTCAGTCTGTATCTCACCCCGTGCTGTATCTTTTCTGGGACTATTTGATGGGGACAGTGTACAGTGAGCTTTACTCTGTATCTCACCCCATGCTGTATCTGTCTTGGGAGTGTTTCATGGTGACAGTGTAGAGGGAGCTTTACTCTGTATCTAACCCCGTGCTGTACCTGTCCTCGGTTGTCTGATGGGGATATTGTAGAGGGAGCGTTACTCCATATCTAACCCATGCTGTCCCTGTCCTGGGAGTGTTTGATGGGGACAGTATCGAGGGAGCTTTACTCTGTATCTAAACCCGTGCTGTACCTGTCCTGGGAGTGTTTGATGGGCCAGTGCAGAGGGAGCTTTACTCTGTATCTAACCCCGTGCTGTATCTGTCCTTGGTTTGTTTGATGGGGACAGTGTAGAGGGAGATTTACTCTATATCTAACCCCGTGCTGTATCAGTTCTGGGACTGTTTTGATGGGGACAGTGTCGAGGGAGCTTTACTCTGTATCCAACCCAGTGCTGTACCTGTCCTGGGAGTGTTTTGATGGGGACAGTGTAGAGGGAGCTTTACTCTGTATCTAAACCCGTGCTGTATCTGTCCTTGGTTTATTTGATGGAGACAGTGAAGAGGGAGCTTTACTCTATATCTAACCCCGTGCTGTATCTGTTCTGGGAGTGTTTGATGGGGACAGTGTAGCGGAAGCTTTACTCTGTATCTCACCCCGTGCTGTATCTGTCCTGGGTGTGTTGGATGGGGACAGTGTAGAGGGAGCTTTCCTCTGTATCTAAACCCGTGCTGTATCTGTCCTTGGTTTATTTGATGGAGACAGTGAAGAGGGAGCTTTACTCTATATCTAACCCCGTGCTGTATCTGTTCTGGGAGTGTTTGATGGGGACAGTGTAGAGGAAGCTTTACTCTGTATCTCACCCCGTGCTGTATCTGTCCTGGGTGTGTTGGATGGGGACAGTGTAGAGGGAGATTTACTCTGTATCTCACCCCGTGCTGTACCTGTCCTGGGAGTGTTTGATGGGGAGAGTGTACAGTGAGGTTTAATCTGTATCT
>NW_027590342.1:297500-305000 GCF_964213995.1 Mustelus asterias | reverse complement strand
ACACACACTCTCTCTCACACAAACGGTCTCTCTCACACACACTCTCTCTCTCGCACACACTCTCTCGAAAACTCTCTCTCTCACACACACACACTCTCTCACACACACACACACACTCTCTCTCTCGAAAACTCTCTCGAAAACTCTCTCTCTCACACACACACTCTCTCTCACACACATTCTCTCTCTCACACACACTCTCTCTCTCACACACACACACGCTCTCTCACACACACGGTTTCTCTCTCACACACACTCTCACTCTCCCACACACTCTCACTCTCACACACACTCTCACACACACACTCTCTCTCTCACACACACACTCTCACTCACACGCACTCTCTCTCACACACACACTCTCTCTCTCGCACACACTCTCTCACACACTCTCTCACACACTCTCTCACACACAGCCTGTCTCTCACACACAGCCTGTCTCTCACACACACACTCTTTCTCACACACACACTCTCTCTAACACACTCTCTCTCACGCACAGTCTCTCTCTCACACACACTCTCTCTCGCACACACTCTCTCTCAAACACACACTCTCTCTCACACACACACTCTCTCTCTCGCACACACTCTCTCTCTCACACACTATCTCTCTCTCACACACACTCTCTCTCACACATACACTCACAAACATATACTCTCTCACACACACACTCTCTCTCACGCACACGCTCTCTCTCTCGCACACACACTCTCTCTCGCACACACACTCTCTCTCGCACACACTCTCTCTCTCTCGCACACACTCTCTCTCTCGCACACACTCTCTCTCTCGCACACACTCTCTCTCTCACACACACTCTCTCTCTCACACACACTCTCTCACACATACACACACTCTCTCTCACAAACACATTCTCTCACACACACACCCACAGAATGATGGGGCAAAATGGAGAGGAAGATTTGAGCTGTATCTAACCCCGTGCTGTACCTGTCCTGGGTGTGTTTGATGTGCACAATGTGGAGGCAGCTTTTCCTTTAATCTAGCACCATGCTGTGTCTGTCATTGGATTATATGATGGGGACAGTGTATAGGGAGCTTCACTCTGTATCTAAACCTGTGCTGTACCTGTCCTGGGAGTGTTTGATGGGGATAGTGTAGAGGGAGCTTTACTCTGTATCTAACCCTGTGCTGTATATGTCCTGGGAGTGTTTGATGGGGGACAGTGTAGAGGGAGCTTCACTCTGTATCTAAACACGTGCTGTATCTGTCCTGGGTGTGTTTGATGGGGGACAGTGTAGAGGGAGCTTTGCTATGTATCTAACCCCGTGCTGTATCTCTCCTGGAAGTGTTTTATGGGGACAGTGGAGAGGGAGCTTTACTCTGTATCGAACCCCGTGCTGTACCTGTCCTGGGAGTGTTTGATGGGGGACAGTATAGAGGGAGCTTTACTCTGTATCTAACCCCGTGCTGTACCTGTCCTGGGAGTGTTTGATGGGGACAGTGTATAGGGAGCTTCACTCTATCTAAACACGTGCTGAACCTGTCCTGGGTGTGTTTGATGGGGGACAGTGTAGAGGGAGTTTTGCTCTGTATCTAACCCCATGCTGTATCTCTCCTGGAAGTGTTTTATGGGGATAGTGGAGAGGGAGCTTTACTCTGTATCGAACCCCGTGCTGTCCCTGTCCTGCGAGTGTTTGATGGAGACAGTGTCGAGGGACCTTTACTCTGTATTGAACCCCGTGCTGTATTTTTCCTGGGAGTGTTTAATGGGGACAGTGTCCAGGGAGCTATACTCTGTACCTAACCCTGTGCTGTACCTGTCCTGGGAGTGTTTGATGGGGACAGGACTTAGGGGACATTGGATTTTAGACAATGTTTAGGGTTTTAGACTTTTCGGAGTGAAATTCAGGAACACTTTGCCACACCAGGTGTGATATTAGTTTGGAACTACCTTCTATAATTCACAGTTGATGCTCAGTCGCTTATTAATGTTCAAACCTGAAGTTGATGGATGGTATTTTACACACAGGAGAAGCAATTTAAAATCAATGGGTCAATGTTAAAATAGTTGCAGGAACAGAGAGACCTGGGCTTTCAGTTCATTTTTACATCTTAAAGATTCAACCTGGGGCTCAGAATCTGTCAGTTGAATCTACTTTTCCTGTCCCGAAAACGTGTCAACAATTGTGTTGGGGAATGTGACAAAAGGTGACATTCCTGCATCCTGCACAATGGGGTTGGGAGGTTGTTTGAAAGGAGATTCAGAAAGTGTCAATTAGATTGTGTCTCTTTGCAGAAGTTGAGTATTTCACAGGAGATGCCTTGAGATAAAGGAACGTTTTACCAATGTCTGCGTAACTTTCAAAGTCTCCAGACGCATGAAGGGGGCAGAGATTTTGTAATATTCAGAGCAGGAGATGGCAGACAATCACAGAATTGAAGATGTGAGGCCATCTCTTGTTTCTGAATGTCAATCTGTAGCTTTTAAACTTTAGCCCTGGGCTAATCATTCCAAGTTTGCAATCCCACACTTTGCTGTTGTGGATTTTGAGTTGTAAATTTTCTGAAATTGATTCTGTAATAAAAATCCCTGCAGGATGCAATGATTCCCATTCTGTCTGCTGCTGCCAAGCCCCAGTTTGTGTCTCAGTTTCACTATTTATCAACCATTCCTACACTGCAGAATGAGGCCATTCAGCCCAACAAGCCTGCCCCAACAATAATCCCACCCACGCCCAAATCCCCCTGACACTAAGGGGCAATTTAGCAAACGTGCAAACTCCACACAGACAGTCACTCGAGGCGGGGAATCGAACCCAGATCCCTGGCGCTGTGAGTCAGCAGTGCTAACCACTGTGCCACCGTGTCACCCGGTGATGAGACAGAACATTTGCCAAAGTGCACAGAAATAGGCAGCATTGTCAGCATTTTAGCTGGAAGCTTCAAATGACAAAGGGATCTTAATAGTAGAGTCACAGAATCCCTGCAGTGCAGAAGGAGACCATTCAGCCCATCGAGTCTGTACTGACTCTCTGACACAGTATCTTACCAAGGCCCTTGACCCAGCCCTATCCCCGTAACCCCACACATTTACCTTAATCCACCGAACCAACACAGCTTTGGACAGGAAACGGCAATTTACTGTGTCCAATCCACAAATTTGGAAAATACTGGGATGGATTGAGAAATGGTTTCCGGGCAGAAAACAGAGCTCAGATACAAATGGGCCCTTTGGCCCAACTTTTCCCTGCCACCCAGTTTTTACCATTTAGCTCGTATCAAACGCCTTGTGTTTGGCCCAAATCCCTCCACACCAATCTTACCAGAATAACTGTCTGAATGCTTTTTAAAATATAAAATTGTGTCCGCTTCTACTACGACCTCTGGCAGCTTGTTCCAATCCCTCACCACCCTATGTGTGAAAAGAATTGCCCTCTGGACCCTCTCCCCTCTCACCTTAAACCTGTGTCTTCTAGTTTTAGACTCCCCTCCCTTTTGGAAAAGATGTTGACGAGCTTCTCAAAGAACAAAGAGAATTACAGCACAGGAACAGTCCCTTCGGCCCTCCAAGCTTAGAAGGGCTAAAAGGGGACATGAGAAGACTTTGGCGGATAGGGTTAAAGAGAATCCTAAGGCGTTCTATAGGTATGTCAAGAACAGAAGGTTGGTTAGGGCAAGTTTAGGGCCAGTTATAGATGGCAGAGGGAAGTTATGTGTGGAACCGGAGGAGATTAGTGAAGCATTGAACCAATATTTCTCTTCGGTGTTCACGCAAGGGGACATGAATATAGCTGAGGAGGACACTGGGTTGCAAGGGAGTAGAATAGACAGTATTACAGTTGATAAGGAGGATGTGCAGGATATTCTGGAGGGTCTGAAAATAGATAAATCCCCTGGTCCGGATGGGATTTATCCAAGGATTCTCTGGGAGGCAAGAGAAGTGATTGCAGAGCCTCTGGCTCTGATCTTCAGGTCGTCGTTGGCCTCTGGTATAGTACCAGAAGATTGGAGGTTAGCGAATGTTGTCCCATTGTTTAAGAAGGGGAACAGAGACTTCCCCGGGAATTATAGACCGGTGAGTCTCACTTCTGTTGTCGGCAAGATGTTGGAAAAAATTATAAGGGATAGGATTTATAGTTATTTGGAGAGTAATGAATTGATAGGTGATAGTCAGCATGGTTTTGTGGCAGGTAGGTCGTGCCTTACTAACCTTATTGAGTTTTTTGAGAAAGTGACCAAGGAGGTGGATGGGGGCAAGGCAGTGGACGTGGTATATATGGATTTTAGTAAGGCGTTTGATAAGGTTCACCATGGTAGGCTTCTGCAGAAAATGCAGATGTATGGGATTGGGGGTGATCTAGGAAATTGGATCAGGAATTGGCTAGCGGATAGGAAACAGAGGGTGGTGGTTGATAGTAAATATTCATCATGGAGTGCGGTTACAAGTGGTGTACCTCAGGGATCTGTTTTGGGGCCACTGCTGTTTGTAATATTTATTAATAATCTGGATGAGGGTATAGTTGGGTGGATTAGCAAATTTGCTGATGACACCAAAGTCGGTGGTGTGGTAGACAGTGAGGAAGGGTGTCGTAGTTTGCAGGAAGACTTAGACAGGTTGCAAAGTTGGGCCGAGAGGTGGCGGATGGAGTTTAATGCGGAGAAGTGTGAGGTAATTCACTTTGGTAGGAATAACAGATGTGTTGAGTATAGGGCTAACGGGAGGACTTTGAATAGTGTGGAGGAGCAGAGGGATCTAGGTGTATGTGTGCATAGATCCCTGAAAGTTGGGAATCAAGTAGATAAGGTTGTTAAGAAGGCATATGGTGTCTTGGCGTTTATTGGTAGGGGGATTGAATTTAGGAGTCGTAGCGTTATGTTGCAACTGTACACAACTCTGGTGCGGCCGCACTTGGAGTACTGTGTGCAGTTCTGGTCCCCACATTACAGGAAGGATGTGGAGGCTTTGGAGAGGGTGCAGAGGAGGTTTACCAGGATGTTGCCTGGTATGGAGGGGAGATCCTATGAGGAGAGGCTGAGGGATTTGGGATTGTTTTCGCTGGAAAGGCGGCGGCTAAGAGGGGATCTTATTGAAACATATAAGATGATTAGAGGTTTAGATAGGGTGGATAGTGATAGCCTTTTTCCTCTGATGGAGAAATCCAGCACGAGGGGGCATGGCTTTAAATTGAGGGGGGGTAGTTATAGAACCGATGTCAGGGGTAGGTTCTTTACCCAGAGGGTGGTGAGGGATTGGAATGCCCTGCCAGCATCAGTAGTAAATGCGCCTAGTTTGGGGGCGTTTAAGAGATCCGTAGATAGGTTCATGGACGAAAAGAAATTGGTTTAGGTTGGAGGGTCACAGTTTTTTTTTAACTGGTCGGTGCAACATCGTGGGCCGAAGGGCCTGTTCTGCGCTGTAATGTTCTATGTTCTATGTTCTAAGCCTGCACCGACCATGCTGCCCGACTGAACTAAAACCCCCTACCCTTCCGGGGACCGTATCCCTCTATTCCCATCCTATTCATGTATTTGTCCAGACGTTCCGTAAAACTCACTATCGTATCTGCTTCCACTCCCTCCCCCGACAGCGAGTTCCAGGCACCCACCACCCTCTGTGTAAAAAAACTTGCCTTGTACATCTCCTTTAAACCTTGCCCCTCACACCTTAAACCTATGCCCCCTAGATTTTGAATCTTCCACCCTGGTAAAAAGCTTCTGACTATCCACTCTGTCCATGCCCCTCATAATCTTGTAGAATTCTATCAGGTCGCCCCTCAACCTCCGTCGTTCCAGTGAGAACAAACCAAGTTTCTCCAATCTCTCCTCAGAGCTAATGCCCTCCATACCAGGCAACATCCTGGTAAATCTTTTCTGAACCCTCTCCAAATTCTCCACATCTTTCTGGTCGTGTGTCGATCAGAATTGAACACTATATTCCAAGTGCGGCCTAACTAAGGTTCTATAAAGCTGCTATATCCATGCCCTCATTATTTTAGAGACCTCTATAAGAACACCACTAAGCCAACTCAAGGGAAAAAAAGTCCCAGAGTATCCAGTCTCTCATTATAACTCAAACCATCAGGACCCCTTGGCATCCCAGTAATTCTTTTCTGCACACTTTCCAGCTTAATCATCTCCTTTCTATAAGGGTGACCAGAACAATACACAGCATTCCAAGTGTGGTCTTACCAATGTCTTGTACAACTTCAACAACTCGTCCCAACTCCTGTATTCCATGTTCTGACCAATGAAACCAAGCATGTGGAATGCCTTCTTCACCACTATATCCACCTGTGACCCCACTTTCAAGGAGCTATCAATCTGTACCCCGAGATCCCTTTGTTCTGTAACTCTCACCAACACCCTACCATTAACTGAGTAAGTCCTGTGTTGGTTCGATCCACCAAAATGTATCACCTCGCATTTATCTAAATTAAACTCCATCTGCCATTCAACAGCCCACTGGCCCAATTGATCAAGATCCCATTGCAACCCGAGATAACCTTCTTCACTGTCCACTATGCCACAAATCTTGGTGTCAACTGCAAACTTACAAACCATGCCTCCTAAATTCTCATCCAAATCATTAATATAAATGACAAATAACAGTGGACCCAGCACCGATCCCTGAGGCACCCCGCTGGTCACAGGCCTCCAGTTTGACCAAAAAAACAACCCTCTACAACCACCCTCTGTCTTCTGTCATCAAGCCTATTTTATATCCATTTGGCTACCTCACCCTGGATCCCGTGAGATTTAACCAAATCCTGTCTGCTTTTGTTTTTAAATGTTTACATTTTTAAACACTGAAACGTCTTGCCCTTGTTGGGAATATCAGTGCGGTTTGAGAAAAGCAAACACTGATCCCACACTCAACACCCCCAAAACACAGGACTGAGCAGAGAGTGTGAAATGTGACTGGTGTGAGTGTGGATTGTCTTTTAAAAGTGGGTAAGAAACACTCCTCCATTTTCAAATCTTTACCTTGCTTATGTAGCGTCTCGGACTCCCCTGTCACTCACTATCCATCTGAATTAATCTCTATTCCTCACTGTCTAACTGTTACTCTCTGCATTGCTCCCTCTCCCTATCTCTCTGTTACTCTGCATCGCTCCATCTCTCTCTCTTCCTCTCTCTCTCTCCCTCTCCCTCTCTATCCCTCTCATCCACCATGTTGTTTATCGTTAAGGGGTCGAATCACGGAGAATTCAAACACTCTTTCTGTTTCTGTCTTGGCAGAATTAGCAACATGAGTGGATATTTCAAGACTGGATTCACACAATACAGACAGAACGCTGGTGAGCTCAGTACACGTGGTACCTGAATGTTACAATAAGATAGAATCTGTATTCAGACAACTGTCACCCCACAGGGTCCAAACTTCACCGTGTTAATTTGATTTGATTTGATTGATTTGTATTGGGATGCAGTGAAAAGTATTGTTTCTTGTGCGCTATACAGACAAAACATTCCGTACATAGAGTACACAGGGAGAAGGAGAGGAAAGGGTGCAGAATATAGTGTTGCAGTTAC